>NC_143169.1:28123539-28423539 GCF_047325235.1 Durio zibethinus
GTTGAAGCTAACACTAATGTTGTAGCAACTACAAATGTTCAACCAAAGGATGACCTCATAGAAGAAATGCGGCAATAGATTCTTCAACTACAATAATAGCTACATATACAAGAAAAAAGAAAGGAGATAAAAAGGTGAAGAAAGAGGAATGAAGAAGAAGAATGAGAGGCCAATCCATACCATGGAAACAATAGTGATTCTAATGATAGCACCCTACCCACCCATAGTAAGTCAGAGACTATCTACACAGAAATCAACTTCAACCTAGCATATTCAATCCGAAAATAGAGATTCCCGAGTTCAAGGGGAAGATGAAACCTAAATAATTCTTAGATTGGCTACACATAATGAAATGCATATTTCAATACCATAATGCCCTTGAACATTGCAAAGTGAAGCTGTATCATCAAACTTAGAAAGCATGTATCCTTTTGGTGAAAAATTTTAAAAAAGCAAAGGAAAAGAGAAGGTAAGAGTAAATTTGCAACTTGGGAGAATATGAAAAAAGAGTTAAAGTGAAAGTATCTCCTAGATGACATTTGGCAAGATGTCTTACTTAGGCTCTATAACTTGAAGCAAAGAGATCTCTTAGTGGATGAGTTTATAGCTAAGTTTGATCACCTTATGTTAAAATGTGAATTTGTGAGACAAGAAAAGTAGACTATTGCCTGGTATCTTGGAGGATTGAAGATTAAGATGGCTAATGTGGTATAGCTATAACCCTATTAGACTTTCAATGATGTATGCAAGCTTACCCTTAAGGTGGAAAGACAATAAAAGGAGGCCTGTGGTAGCAACTTAAGATTTGGGTCTTGAGAAGGCTATATCAATAAAGGTGGCTCATCTAAGACTATTATTCCTTTTAAGCCCATTCCAAAGTAGCCCTAGAAGAAAGGTGAAACCTCAACAAGCAAGCCTCAGTTTAGTGCATAAACCAGAAAGTGTTTTAAATGTCAGGAGGCTAGACGCATCGCCTCAGAATGCCCAAATGAGAAGATTATGGCTCAAGTAGAGGAAGACTTGGAGGAAAATGAAAAGAAGCTTGCTAAAGAGGATCAAAACCTTGAAGAAGAGGAAGAGGTTACCTATGGTGATTGTGGAGCATCCTTAATTGTACAATGTAGCTTGAGTATCACACCTGCTAAAGAAGAAGACTAGTTGTGTAAAAATATGTTCCATACTTGGTGTAATATTATTTCATTTTGGATAAGCTTTTTATGAACTGAAACAATTATTTTATTATAAAACAAAATGTCACAATGATTTTAAATAGATAATTGTTCAAATAGTCCTAACTATTTGAATTTGTTTGGTAAACAAATTTATTTTTTAAACTTTTTTTATTATTAATTTTTTGAATATTAATAAAATAGTATTATTTTATTTAGAATAAGCATGTATGAACTGAAACAATTGTTTTATGACTAAACAAAAGGTTAGAACGATTTTAAATAGATAATTGTTCTAATAGTCTTGACTATTTGAATTAGTTCGACAAACATATTTAGTTTTTTAAAATCTCACTTATTAATTTTAGAATATTATTAGTTTAGCAATATTTTAATCCAAATATGATTGTATGAATAGAAGCAATTGTTTATTGACAAAACAAAGATTAGAATGATTTGAGATAGATAATTGTTTAAATAGTCATAACTATTTGAACTGGTCTAGTAAATAGATTTAGTTTTTAAATATCTTGCTTATTAATTTTTAAAATATTAGTAAAGTAGTACTATTTTATTTCGAATAAGTTTTTATGAGCTAAAACAATTGTTTTATGACAATACAAAAGGTCATAACAACTTTAAATAGATAATTGTTCAAATACTCAAATCTATTTGTTCTTCAGTAAACAAATTTATTTTTTTAAATCTCTTGCTCATTAATTTTTCAAATGTTAATAAATTAGTATTATTTTTTTTAAATAAGCTTGTATGAACTAAAATAATTGTTTTATGCCTAAACAAAAGGTTAGAATGATTTGAAATTGATAGTTGTTCTAATAGTTTTAACTATTTGAATTAGTTTGGCAAACACATTTATTATTTTAAATCTTTTACTTACTAATTTTTGAAATATTATTAAATTAGTATTGTTTTAATCTAAATAAGCTTGTATGAAAAGAAACAATTGTTTTATGACAAAATAAAGATCATAACGATTTGAGATAGATAATTATTCAAATAGTCATAACTATTTGAAATGTTTTCTTGAACAGATCTAGTTTTTAATTCTCTTATTAATTTTCAAAATATTAATATATTAGTATTATTTTATTCTAAATAATTTTGAATGACCAATTTGTTCTATGACAAAACAAAAGGTCATGATGATTTCAAAAAGATAATTTTTCAAACATACATGACTATTTGAACTTGTTCAGTAAATAGATTTATTTTTTAAATCTCCTACCTATTAATTTTCAGAATATTAATAAATTAGTATTATTTTATTCTGAACAAAACTTATATGAACAAAAACATTTGTTTTATGACAAAACAGAAGGTCATAACAATTTTAAATAGATAATTATTCAAATAATTATAATTATTTGAATTGGTTAGCTAAACGAAATTAATTTTTAAATCTCTTAATTATTAATTTTTGAAATATTAATAAATTCATTTTATTTTATTCCAAATAAGCTAGTATAAATTGAAAGAATTGTTTTATGTCAAAACAAAATGTCATAACGATTTGAAATAGATAATTGGTCATATAGTCTTAACTATTTGAATTGGTTCGGTAAAAAATTTTATTTTTTAAATCTCTTAGTTATTAGTTTTTGGAATATTATTAGATTAGCATTATTTTATTTTGAATAAGCTAGTATGAACAAAAATAATTATTTTATGACAAAACCAAAAGTTATAACGATTTCAAGTATACAATTGTTTAAATAGTCAAAACTATTTAAATTGGTTTGGTAAATAGATTTATTTTTTTAAATCTCTTACTTATTAATTTTTAAAAGATTAATAAATTAGTATTATTTTATTTCGATTAAACTTGTATGATAAAAAACAATTGTTATATGACCAAACAAAAGCTAATAACGATTTGAAATAGATAATTACTAAAATGGCCATAATTATTTAAGCTGATTCGGTAAACATATTCACTTTTTAAATCATTTACTTATTAATTTTTAAAATATTAACAAATTAGTATTATTTTATTTTGAATAAGCTTGTATGAATTGATACAAATGTTTTATGACCAAAGAAAAGGTAACAACAATTTTAAATAGATAATTGTTCAAATAGTCAAACTATTTGAATTTATTTGGTAAACAAATTTATTGTTTAAAACTCTTCCTTATTAATTTTGGAAATATTAACAAATTAGTATTATTTTATTTTGGATAAGATTTTATGAACCGAAACAATTGTTTTATATCAAAACAAAATGTTACAATGATTTTAAATAAATAATTGTTCAAATAGTCATAAATATTTAACTTGCTTGATAAACATATTTATTTTTTTAAAATCTTTTGCTTATTAATTTTTTGAAGCTAATAAATTTGGATTATTTTATTCTAGATAAGCTTGTAAGATATGAAACAAATATTTTATGACTAAACAAAAGGTCAGAACGATTTGAAATAGATAATTATTCCAATAGCTTTAACGATTTAAACTGGTTTGACAAACACAGTTATGTTTTAAATCTCTTATTAATTTTTGAAATATTATTAAATTAGTATTATTTTTAACCAAATAAGCTTCTAAGACCAAAAACAATTGTTTTATGACAAAACAAAGATCTTAACAATTTAAGATTGATAATTGTTCAAATAGTCATAACTATTTGAACTAGTTTGGTAAATAGATTTATTTTTTAAATCTCTTACTTATTAATTTTTTAAATATTAATAAATTAGTATTATTTTATTTTGAATAAACTTGTATGATAAAAATAATTGTTTTATGAAAAAACAAAAGGTCATAATGATTTGAAATCGATAATCATTCAAATGGCCATAATTATTTTAACTGATTCAGTAGACATATTTATTTTTAAAATTTTTTTACTTATAATTTAGGAAATATTAATAAATTAGTATTATTTTATTCCATCTAAGCTAGTATTAACTGAAACAATTATTTTATGACAAATCAAAAGGTTATAATGACTCTAAATAGACAATTGTTCACATAGTAATAACCATTTGAATTTGTTCAGTAAACATATTTATTTTTTAAATCTCTTTCTTATTAACTTTTTGAATGTTAATAAATTAGTATTAATTTATTTTGAATAAGCATGTATGAACTAAAACAATTATTTTATGACTAAACAAAAGGTCAAAATGATTTGAAATAGATAATTGTTCTAATAGTCTTAACCATTTGAACTGATTTGATAATCAAATTTATTTTTTAGATCTCTTACTCATTAATTTTTGAAATATTATTAAATTATTATTATTTTAGTCTGAATAAGCTTGTATGCACATAATAATTGTTTTGCGACAAAACAAAGGATCATAACAATTTGAAATAGATAATTGTTATAATAACAATTGTTATATGACAAAACAAAAAATAATAACGATTTGAAATAAATAGTTGTTCAAATGGCCATAATCATTTGAACTAATTTGGTAAACTGATTTATTTTTTAAATCCCTTACTTATTAACTTTTAAAAATTAATAAAGTAGCATTATTTTATTTTGGATAAGCTTTTATAAACTAAAACAATTGTTTTATGACAAAACAAAAAGTTATAACAATTTTAAATAGATAATTGTTCAAATATTCATAAACATTTGAACTTGTTTGGTAAATAAATTTATTTTTTCAAATTTCTTGCTTATTAATTTTTTGAATGTTAATAAATTAGTATTATTTTATTTTGAATAAGCATATATGAATTGAAACAATTATTATATGATGAAACAAAATGTCAAAACAAAATAAAATAATACTAATTTATTAACATTCAAAAAATTAATAAGCAATAAATAAAAAAAATAAATCTATTTACCGAACAAGTTCATATATTTATGACTGTTTGAACAATTATCTATTTCAAATTATTATGACTTTTATTTTCATCGTAAAGTGTATCCAAAATAAAATAATATTACTTATTAATATTTCAAAATTTGATAAGTTAGAGATTTAAAAAATAAATTAGTTTATTAAATTAGTTCAAAAAATTATGGCCATTTGAATAATTATCTATTTCAAATCATTATGAACTTTTGTTTTGTCATAAAATAACTGTTTTTCATCATACAAGCCTATTCAATATAAAATTTTATAATACTAATTTAGTAATATTTAAAAAATTAATAAGTAGGAGATGTAACAAATAAATCTATTTACTAAACTAGTTCAAATAGTTATGACTATTTGAACAATTATATATTTCAAATTATTATAACCTTTTGTTATGTTATAAAACAATTATTTCTATTCATACAAGTTTATTCAAAATAAAATAATACTAATGTAATGATATTCTAAAAATTAATAACTAAGAGGTTTAAAAAATAAATGTATTTGCCAAACCAGTTTAAATAACTAAGACTATATGAACAATTCTTTACTTTAAATAGTTATTTCCTTTTGTTTTGTCGCAAAATAATTTTTTTAGTTCTTAGTAACTTATTCAGAATAAAATAAAACAAATTTATTAATATTTCAAAAATTAGTAAGTAAGGGATTTAAAAAATAACTTTGTTTACCAAACCAGTTCAAATAATTATGACTATTTGAACAATTATCTATTTCAAATCATTATTACCTTTTGTTTCTTCATAAAACAAATGTTTTTGTTCATATAAGTTTATTTGAAGTAAAATAATATTAATTTATTAATATTTTGAAAATAAAAAAATAAGAGATTTAAAATATAAATTTGTTTACTAAACCAATTCAATTAGTTATAACTATTTGAACCATTATTTACTTTAAATTGTGATGACCATTTGTTTTGTCATAAAAGAATTGTTTCTATTCATACAGTCTTATTCAGAATAAAGTAATGCTACTTTATTAACATTATAAAAATTAATAAGTAACGGATTTAAAAAATGAATTTGTTAGACAAGTGCAAATAGTTATGACTGTTTGAATAATTATCTATTTCAAATCATTATGACCTTTTGTTTTATCACAAAACAGTTGTTTCTATTCATACAACTTATCTAAAATAAGATAATTTTAATTTATTAATATTCCAAAAATTAATAAGTAAGAGATTTAAAAAATGAATTTGCTTACCAAACAAGTTCAAATAGTTATGACTATTTGAACAAGTATCTATATCAAATTGCTATAACTTTTTGTTTTGTCATAAAACAATTTTTTCTATTCATACAAGCTTATTTTAAATACAATAATACAAATTTGTTAATATTCCAAAAATTAATAAGTAAAAATTTTAAAAAAAAGTTTTCTAAGCACATTCAAATAGTTATGACTATTTCATCAATTATCTATTTAAAATAGTTATGACCTTTTTTTTGCCATAAACAAATTGTTTCTATTCATACAAGCATATTTGAAATAAAATAATACTAGTTTATTAATATTCCAAAAATTGATAAGTAAAAGATTTAAAAAATAAATATGTTTATCGAGCAAGTTCAAATAGTTATGATTGTTTGAACAATTGTTTATTTAAAATAGTTATGATCTTTTGTTTTGTCATAAAACAATTGTTTCTATTCAAACAATTTTATTGGGAATAAAAAATACTAATTTATTAATATTTTAAAAATTAATAGGTTGGAGATTTAAAAGATAAATTTGTTTACTGAACAAGTTCAAATAGTTATGTCCATTTGAACAATTGTTTATTTAAAATCTTTATAATATTTTCTTTTGTCATTAAACAATTGTTTCTATTTGTGAAAAAATTTTCAAAATAAAATAATACTGATTTATTAATATTTTAAAAATTAATAAGAGATTTAAAAACTAAATTTGTTTATGGAAACAGTTCAAATAGTTATGACTATTTAGACAATTATCCATCTCAAATCATTATGATCTTTATCTACGCTTTGTTTGATACCTAATTCAAAAGTGAGAATTTGTACTTTTTTTGTTACTCAATTTTTAAAAATCAATTGATTTTTATTTATTTACTACGCTTTACGAAGTTTACTTGTCAATTTCTTGACAAGGCCTATTCTTTAATATAAGGTAGGGCCTCATTTAAAAATTTGATATGCATAAAATGGATTAGTTTGTTTTTTATATTTGTTTTGATCTTATTGTATATATTATGCTTTTGTTTTGATATTTGCTATTAATTATTTATTATTGTAGCTTCAAGTGACCCAAATTCACCATTAACACAATCACCTTCAACATAAGATTTGGATTGAGAGCTTGAAGATAAGATTATGATGACTACCTATTTCATAGTTTTAATACTCTTTGGTTTTTAAATAATATTATTTATTTATGATTTTAGGGTAGACTTTAGAGAATGCACTACATTTAAAAACTAATTCAAATATTTGGTGGATTTGTAAGAACACTACATTAGATTATTCTACCAAAATGACTATGACAATTTTATTTTATATATAAGATTTAATGATGTTAATTGTGTCACTAATACTGTGACGATTTATCTTTCGTTACTAATATAATTTTATCATTTATTTAGTGATGATTAAATCATTTAATGACTTTTTTTTTATATATAGCTAATGAATCTAATGTCACAAAAAAAAAAGCATAAGGTGACATTTGATTTTATTGTGACATTTGACGTTATCTTACAATGATTTGTGACAATACTTGTGTCACTAATATTGTGACGATTTATCTTTTGTCACTAATATATTAGATTTTATCATTTATTTTGGGATGGTTATAGCCTTCAATGATGTTTTTCTTCATAAATAACTAACAAAAACTAATGTCATAAAAAAAGCATAAGGTGATGTGTAATTTTATTGTCACATTTGACAATATCTTATAATCATTGGTGATGATAATTATGTCACAAATACTATAATGATTTACCTTTCATCATAAACATATAAGATTTTATCATTTATTTTGTGACAATTATAGCCTTTAATGATGTTTTTGTTTATAAATAGTTGATGAAAACTAATGTCACAAAAATTAACGCATAAGGTGACGTTTGATTTTATTGTCACAATAGACATTATCTTACAATCATTGATAATGATAATTTTGTCACTAATACTGTGACGATTTATCTTTTGTCACTAATATATTAGGTTTTCTCATTTTTTGTGACAAATATAGCCTTCAATGACTTTTTTTTTCCATAAATAGCTTATGAAAACTAACATCACAAAAGAAAAAAAAAACATAGGGTGACATTTTATTTATCGTCATGATAGATTCACAATAGGTGATGATATTTTGCTTTCATCATATTAGACCTTTAACGATGGTGCAAACATGACGAACGTCATGATGTTTAATTTTTTGTCATGAAATATATAGGGTGACAAAAAACAAATATTTGGTGACATTATTTGATGCACCACTAATGACCAAATTTGTTGTAGTGCTTGTTCGATAAATAGATTAATTTTTTAAATCTTTTGCTTATTAAATTTCTAAATGTTCATAAATTTGGATTATTTTATTCCGAATAAGCTTGTAAGACATGAAACAAATATTTTATGACTAAACAAAAGGTTTGAATGATTCGAAATTATTCTAATAATTTTAACTATTTGAACTAGTTTAGCAAATACATTTTTTTAATCTCTTATTAATTGTTGGAATATTATTAAATTAGTATTATTTTTAACCGAATAAACTTCTATGATTAGAAACAATTGTTTTGTGAAAAAACAAAGATTTTACCAATTTGAGATTGATAATTGTTTAGCTACTCATAACTATTTGAATTGGTTCGGTAAATAGATTTATTGTTTAAATCCGTTACCTATTAATTTTTGAAATATTAATCAATTAGTATTATTTTATTTTGAATAAGCTTGTATGATCAAAAGCAATCGTTTTATGACAAAATAAAATGTCATAATGATTTGAAATAGATAATTATTCAAATGGCCTGATTTGGTAAACAAATTTATTTTTTAAATTTCTTTCTTATTAATTTAGGAAATCTTAGTAAATTAATATTATTTTATTCCATTTAAGCTTGTATTAATTGAAACAATTATTGTATGACAAATTAAAATGTTATAACGATTTTAAATAGATAATTGTTCAAATAATAATAATAACTATTTGAACTTGTTCAACAAACAAATTTATTTTTTAAATCTCTTTCTTATTAATTTTTTAAATGTTAATAAATTAGTATTAATTTATTTTGAATAAGCTTGTTTGAAATGAAACGATTGTTTTATGACTAAACAAAAAGTCAAAATGATTTGAAGTATATAATTATTCTAATAGTCTTAACTATTTGAAATGATTGAGTAAACAAATTTATTTTTTAAATCTCTTACTTATTAGTTGAAATATTACGAAATTAGTATTATTTTAATTTGAATAAGCTTGTACAAACAAAATAATTGTTTTACGACAAAAGAAGAGGTCATAACGATTTGAAATAGATAATTACTCATATAGTCTTAACTATTTAAATTGGTTCGGCAATTAGATTTATTTTTTAATTTTCTTGGTTATTAAGTTTTGAAATATTATTAAATTTGCATTATTTTATTTTGAATGAAATAGCATAAATAGAACCAATTGTTTGATGACAAAATAAAAGGCTATAATGATTAGAAATAGATAATTATTCAAATAGTAAAAACTATTTGAAATTGTTTGGCAAATAGATTTACTTTTTAAATCTCTTACTGATTAATTTTTTAAATATTAATAAATTAGTATTAGTTTATTTCGAACAAACTTATATTAACAAAAACAATTGTTTATGACAAAACAAAAAATAATAACGATTTGAAATAGATAATTGTGCAAATAATTATAATTATTTGAACTGGTTTTGTAAATAGAATTATTTTCTAAATCCCTTACTTATAAAATTTTGAACTATTAATAAATTAATTTTATTCTATTCTGAATAAGCATGTATGAGCTGAAATAATTGTTTTATGACAAAACAAAAGTTTATAACAATTTGAAATAAATAATTGTTTATATAGTCTTAACTATTTGAATTGGATCGACAAATGAATTTATTTTTTAAATCTTATAGTTATTAATTTTAGAATATTACTAAATTATTATTATTTTATTCTGAATAAGCTTGTATGAGCAGAAAAATTGTTTTACGATAGAACAAAGGTTATAAAAATTTGAAATAGATAATTGTTCAAATAGTCATAACTATTTAAATTGGTTTAACAAATTAATTTGTTTTCTAAATTTCTTATTAATTCTTGAAATATTAATAAATTAGTATTATTTTATTTAGAAAAAACTTGTACGTTGAAAAAAATTGTTTTATGATAAAACAAAAGGTAATAATGATTTAAAATAAATAGTATTTAAATGGCCATGATTATTTGAACTGATTCGATAAACTGAATTATTTTTTAAATTTCTTGCTTATTAATTTTTGAAATATTAATAAAGTAGTATTATTTTATTTTGGATAAGCTTTTATGAACTAAAACAATTGTTTTATAATAAAAAAATTGGTCATAATGATTTAAAATAGATAATTGTTGAAATAGTCATAACTATTTGAACTTGTTTGGTAAACGGATTTATTTTCTCAAATCTCATGCCTATTAATTTTTTGAATGTTAATAAATTAGTATTATTTTATTTCGAATAAACTTGTATGAATTGAAATGATTATTATATAACTGAAAAGGTCAAAATGATTTGAAATAGATAATTATTCTAATAGTCGTAACTATTTGAATTGATTTGGCAAACACATTTATATTTTAAATCTCTTATTAATTTTAGAATATTATTAAATTAATATTATTTTTATCTGAATAAGCTTGTATGATAAAAAAAAATTGTTTTATGAGAAAAAAGAAAGATCATAATGATTTGAGATTGATATTTGTTTAAATAGTTATAACTATTTGAAGTGGTTCAAAAAATAACTTCAGTTTTTAAATCTCTTGCTTATTACTTTTGAAATATTAATAAAGTAGTATTATTTTATTTCAGATAAGTTTTTATGAACTTAAATAATTGTTTTATGACAAAACAAAAGGTCATAATGACTTTAAGCAGATAATTATTCAAATAGTCAAATCTATTTCAACTTGTTTGGCAAATAGATTTATTTTTTTTAAAATGTATTGCTCGTTACTTTTTTGAATGTTAATAAATTAGTATTATTTTATTTTGAATAAGTTGGTATGAACTGAAATAATTTTTTTATGACTAAACAAAAAGTTAAAACAATTTGAAATAGATAATTATTCTAATAGTCTTAACTACTTTGAACTAGTTTGACAAATACATTTATTTTTTAAATTTCTTACTTACTAATTTTTGGAATATTATTTAATTAGTATTATTTTAATCCAAATAAGCTTGTATGAAAGGAAACAATTGTTTTTTGACAAAATAAAGATCATAAATATTTGAGATAGATAAGTGTTCAAATAGTCATAAATATTTGAATTGTTTTGGTAAATAGATTTTGTTTTTAAATCTCTTTTTAATTATCAAAATCTTAGTATATAAGTATTATTTTATTTTGAATAATTTTGCATGAAAAAAAACAATTATTTTACGACAAAACAATATGTCATTATGATTTGCAATAGATAATAGCTCAAATAGACATGACTATTTGAACTTTTTTAGTAAATAGATTTATTTTTTAAATCTCAAACTTATTAATTTTTAGAATACTAATAAATTAGTTTTATTTTATTTCAAATAAAATTGTATGAATAGAAACAAATGTTTTATGAAAAAACAAAAGATCATAACGATTTAAAATAAATAATTGTTCAAATAGTCATAAATATTTGAACTTGCTTGGTAAATAAATTTATTTTTTAAATCTTTTACTTATTAATTTTGGGAATTTTAATAAATTTGTAATATTTTATGTCAAAAAAGGGTTTTACAAATAGAAACAATTGGTTTATGACCAAAAAAAAGTCATAACAATTTGAAATAGATAATTCTTCAAATAGTCATAACTATTTGAACGTGTTCAGAAAACATATTTATTTTTTAAAATTTTACTTATTAATTTTTGGATTATTAATAAATTTAAAAGATTTTATTTCAAATAAGCTTGTATGAATAGAACCAATTCTTTTATGACAAAACAAAAAGGTTATAATGTTTTGAAATAGATAAGTATTCAGATAATCAAAACTATTTGAACTTATTCGGTAAACATATATTTTATTTAATTCTCTTACTCATTAATTTTTGGAATATTAATAAATTAGTATTATCTTACTTCAAATAAGCTTATATGAACTGAAACAAGTGTTTTATTACAAAAGAAAAGGTCATAATGATTTGAAATAGATAATTATTCAAATAGTCATGACTATTTGAAATTATTTAGTAAATATATTTATTTTTTAAATCTTTTACTTATTAATTGTCAAAATATTTACAAATTAATATTATTTTAATCCAAATAAACTTGTATGAACATAAATAATTGTTCTATAACAAAACAAAAAATCATAACAAGTTGAAATAAATAATTACTCAAATAGTCATAACAATTTGAACTTATTTAGTAAACAAATTTATTTTTTAAATCTTTTACTTATTAATTGTCTTAATATTAACAAATTTATATTATTTTATTTGAAATAAGCTTGGATGAACAAAAAAATTTTTTTTACAAAACAAAAGGTTATGCTATTTCAAATAAATAATTATTCAAACGATCATAATTATTTAAATATGTTTAGTAAACAGATTCATTTTTTAAATCTCTTTATTATTAATTTTTGGATTATTAATAAATTAGTATTATTTTATTTTGAATAAGCTTATATGAATTGAAATAATTCTTTTATGACAAAACAAAAAGTCATAATGATTTGAAATAGATAATTATTTAAATAGTCATGATTATTTGGTCTAGTTCAATAAACATATTTATTTTTAAAATTTTGACTTATTAATTGTCAAAATATTAATAAATTAGTATTATTTTAATCCAAATAAGCTTGTATGAATAGAAATAATTTTTTTATAATAGAACAAAAAGTCATAACGATTTAAATAAATAATTGCTTAAATAGTCATAACTATTTAAACTAATTTGATAAATAGATTTATTTTTTAAATCACTTATTAATTTTTGAAATATTAATAGGCTATTATTACTTTATTTCGAACAAACCAAAATGATTAGGTAAACAAAGCAAAAGGTCATAAGGATTTGAAATATATAATTCTTCAAATAGTCATAATTATTTGAACTAGTTAGGTAAATAGAATTATTTTTTAAATATCTTATTCATTATTTTTTGAAATATTAGTAAATTCATTTTATTTTATTCAAATAAGCTAGTATGAATTCAAACAAACCTCTTTTATGACAAAACAAAAGTCATTACGATTTGAAATAGATAATTGTTCATATAGTTTTAAATATTTGAACTGGCTCGGTAAACAAATTTATTTTTTAATTCTATTAGTTATTAACTTTTGGAATATTATTAGATTAGTGTTATTTTATTTCAAATAAACTTGTATGAACAAAAATAATTGTTTTATGACAAACCAAAAGGTTATAACAATTTAAAGTTTATAATTGTTCAAATAGTCATAACTATTTGAATTAGTTTGGTAAATAAATTTATTTTTTAAATCTCTTACTTATTAATTTTTGAAAGATTAATGAATTAGTTTTATTTTATTTTGAATAAGCTTGTATGAACTGAAATGATTGTTTTATGATAAAACAAAAAGTCATAACGATTTGAAATATATAATTGTTCTGAACCATTTCAGCAAAAAGATTTATTTCTTAAATCTCTTAGTTACTAATTTTTGGAATATTATTACATTAGTATTATTTTATTCCGAACAAGCTTATATGAACTGAAACAATTATTTTATAATAGAGCAAAAGGTTATAACAATTTGAAATAGATAATTGTTCAAACAAGAATTGGTTCGGTAAATAGATTTATTTTTTAAATCTCCTACTTATAAATGTTTGAAATATTAATAAATTAGTATTATTTTATTTAAAATTGGTGTGTATGATAAAAACAATTATTTTATGACAAAACAAAATTTCATAACAATTTGAAATAAATAATTGTTCAAATGGCCATAATTATTTGAACCAATTTGATAAACTGACTTATTTTGTAAATCTCTAACTTATCAATTTTTGAAATATTAATAAAGTAATATTCATTTATTTTGAATAAGCTTTTATGAATTGGAATAATGGTTTTATGATAAAATGAAATGTCATATTTATTTTAAATAGATAATTGTTCAAACAGTCATAACTATTTCAACTTGTTCGATAAACAGATTTATTTTTTTAATTTCTTATCTATTAATTTTATAAATGTTAATAAATTAGTATTATTTTATTTCAAATAAGCATATATGAACTAAAAAAATTATTTTATGACTAAATAAAACGTTAGAACAATTTGAAATAGATAATTATTCTGATAGTCTTAACTATTTGAATTAGTTTGTCAAACACATTTATATTTTAAATCTCTTATTAATTTTTAAAATATTATTAATTTACCAATATTTTACCCCGAATAAGCTTGTATGAATAGAAACAATTACTTTATGACAAAACAAAGATCATAATAATTTGAATTGGTTTAATAAACAGATTAGTTTTTAGATCTCTTATTAAATTTTGAAATATTAAAAAATTAGTATTATTTTATTTTGAATAATTTTGTATGAATCAACAATTGTTTTATGACAAAACAAAATGTCATAACAATTTGAAACAAATGATAGTTCAAATGGATATGACCATTTGAACTTATTCGATTAACATATTTATTTTTCAATCTCCAACTTATTAATTTTTAGAATATTAATAAATTAGTATTATTTTATTTGAAATAAAATTGTATGAGTAGAAACAATTGTTTTATGACAAAACAAAAGATTATAACAATTTAAAATAAATAATTATTTAAATAGTCATAACTATTTAAACTCTCTCAGTAAACAAATTTATTTTTTAAATCTTTTATTTAATAATTTTTGGAATTTTAATAAATTAGTATAATTTTATTTCGAATAAGGTTTTTATGAACAAAAACAATTGATTTATAACAAAACAAAAAGTCAAAATGATTTGAAATAGATAATTCTTCAAATAGTCATAATTATTTGAATGTGTTCGGAAAACATATTTATTTTTTAAATTTTTACTTATTAATTTTTGAAATATTAATAAATTTATATTATTTCATTCAAAATAAGCTTGCATGAACATAACCAATTATTTTATGGAAAAACAAAAGGTAATAATGTTTTGAAATAGATAATTGTTCAAATGGTCATAACTATTTGAACATATTCGATAAATAAATTCATTTTTTAGTTCTCCTACTCATTACTTTTTGGAATATTTATAAATTAGTATTATTTTATTTCAAATAAACTTATATGAACTCAAACAAATGTTTTATTATAAAACAAAAGGTTACAATGATTTGAAATACATAATTATTCAAATAGTCATGACTATTTGAACTTGTTCGAAAAATATATTTATTTTTTAAATCTTTTACTTATTAATTGTTGAAATATTAATAAATTAATATTATTTTATTTTGAATAAGCTTGTATGAACAAAAACAATTATTTTATGACAAAACAAAGAGTCATAACAATTTGAAATAAATAATTATTCAAATAGTCATAAAGATTTGAACTTGTTTGGTAAACATATTTATTTTTTAAATCTTTTGCTTATTAATTATCTTAATATTAATAAATTAATATTATTTTATTTGAAATAAGCTTCTATGAATAGAAAAAATCATTTTACGACAAAAAAATGGTTATAGTAGTTTCAAATAGATAAATTATTGAAATAGTTATAATTATTTAAACTTGTTCAGTAAACAATTCATTTTTTTAATCTTTTAAGTATTAATTTTTGGAATATTAATAACTTAATATTATTTTATTTTGAATAAGCTTATATGAACTGAAATAATTTTTTTATGAAAAAACAAAAGGTCATAACGATTTGAAATAGATATGTATTCAAATAATCACGACTGTATGATCTAGTTCGATAAAAATATTTATTTTTAAAATTTTTTAGTCATTAATTATTGAAATATTAATAAATTAGTATTATTTTAATTCGAACAAGCTTGTATGAATAAAAACTATTATTTTATAGCAAAAAAAGTCATAACAATTTGAAAGAAATAATTGCTCAAAATGTCATAACTATTTGAAGTGGTTCGATAAATAGATTTATTTCTTTAAACCTCTTATTAATTTTTGAATATTAGTAGATTAGTTTTTTTTTTCCAAACAAACTTATACGAATAAAAACATTTGTTTTATGACAAAACAAAAGGTCATAACGATTTGAAATAGATAATTGTTCAAATATTCATAATTATTTGAACTAGTTAAGTAAACAAAATTATTGTTTAAATCCTTTACATATTAATTTCTAAAATATTAATAAATTCATTTTATTTTATTCTGAATACGCTAGTATGAATTGAAATAGATAATTTGTTTTATGACAAAATAAAAGCGATTTGAAATAGATAATTGTTCATATAGTCTTAACTACTAGAATTAGTTTGGCAAATAAATTTATTTTGTAAATCTCTCAGTCATTAATTTTTAGAATATTATTATATTACTATTATTTTATTTGAATAAACTTGTATGAACAAAAATAATTGTTTTATGACATAACACAAGGTTATAATGATTTGAAGTGTATAATTATTCAAATAGTTATAATTATTTAAACTAATTTGATAAATAGATTTATTTGTTAAATCTTATACTTATTAAATTTTTAAAGATTAATAAATTACTATTATTTTATTTCGAATAAACTTGTATGATAAAAAATAATTGTTACATGACAAACAAAACATAATAACAATTTTTGAAATAGATAATTGTTGAAATGGCCATAATTATTTGAACTGATTTGGTAAACAGATTTATTTTTTAAATCACTTACTTATTAATTTTTAGAATATTAATAATTAATATTATTTAATTTTGAACAAGCATTATGAACTGAAACAATTGTTTTATGACAAAACAAAAAGTCATAATGATTTGAAATAGATAATTGTTCATATAGTCTTAATTGTTTAAACTGCTTCAACAAACAGATTTATTTTTTAAATCTCTTAGTTATTAATTTTTGAAATATTATTAAATTAGTATTATTTTATTCTGAATATGCTTATATGAACTGAAAAAATTATTTTATAATAGAATAAAAGGTTATAACGATTTGAAGTAGATAATGTTCAAATAGGAACTAATATAGTAAATAGATTTATTTTTTAAATCTCCTACAAATTACTTTTTGAATATTAATAAATTAGTATTATTTTATTCTGAAGAAGCTTATATGATGAAAACGAATTGTTTTATGACAAACAAAAGTTTGTAATGATTTGAAACAGATAATTATTTGAAAGGCAATAGTTATTTGAATTGATTTGATAAATTGACTTATTTTTTAAATTTCTAGCTTATCAATTTTGAACTATTAATAAAATAGTATTATTTTATTTCAGATAAACTTTTATGAACTGAAACAATTGTTTTATGATAAACCAAATGGTACATTTATTTTAAATAGATA
Source organism: Durio zibethinus (assembly GCF_047325235.1). Taxonomy (NCBI): domain Eukaryota; kingdom Viridiplantae; phylum Streptophyta; class Magnoliopsida; order Malvales; family Malvaceae; genus Durio; species Durio zibethinus. Next base: position 28,141,269 of record NC_143169.1, read on the forward strand.
ATTATTCAAAAAGTCATAACTATTTAAACTTACCCCGTAAACATATTTATTTTTTAAAATTTCTTGTGTATTAATTTTCTAAATGTTAATAAATTAGTATTATTTTATTTCAAATAAGCTTGTATGAACTAAAAACAATTATTTTATGACAAAACAAAAGGTCATAACGATTTAAAATAGATAATTGCTCTGATAATCTTAACTATTTGAATTGGTTTGACAAACATATTTATTTTTTAAATCTCTTACTTATTAATTTTTAGAATATTATTAATTTAGTAATATTTTACTCCAAACGAGCTTGTATGAAAAAAAAATTGTTCTATGACAAAACAAAAACCTTAACGATTTAAACTGGTTTGATAAATAGATTTAGTTTTTAAATCTCTTATTAATTTTTGAAATATTAAAAAATTAGTATTACTTTATTCTTAATAATTTTGTATGAATAGAAACAATTTTTTTATGACAAAACAAAATATCATAATGATTTGAAATAGATGATAGTTCAAATAAACATGACTATTTGAACTTGTTCGATCAACAAATTTATTTTTTAAATCTCCAACTTATTAATTTTAGAATATTAATATATTAGTATTATTTTGTTTCGAATAAAATTGTATGAATGGAACAATTGTTTTATGACAAAACAAAAGATAATAACAATTTGAAATAAATAATTGTTCAAATAGTCTATTTAAACTTGCTCAATAAATAAATTTATTTTTTAAATCTTTTATATAATAATTTTTAGAATTTTAATAAATTAGTATTATTTTTATTCTGAATAGGCTTTTATGAATAGAAACAATTAATTTATGACAAAACAAAAAGGTCATAATGACTTGAAATAGATAATTCTTCAGATAGTTATAACTATTTGAACGTGTTTAGAAAACATATTTATTTTTTAAATTTTTACTTATTAAATTTTGAAATATTAATAAATTTATATTATTTTATTTCAAATAAGCTTGCATGAACAAAACTAATTGTTTTATCACAAAACAAAAGTTCATAATATTTTGAAATAGATAATTGTTTAGATAGTAATAACTATTTGAACATGTTCGTTAAACATATTCATTTTTTAATTCTCTTACTCACTAATTTTTGAAATATTAATAAATTAGTATTATTTTATTTTGAAGAAACTTATATAAATTGAAACAATCATTTTATTGCAAAAAAAATGGTCACAATGATTTAAAATAGATAAATATTTGAATAGTCATGACTATTTGAACTTGTTCAATAAGCATATTTATTTTTTAAATCTTTTACTTATTATTTATTGAAATATTAATAAATTAATATTATTTTAATCTATATAAGCTTATATAATTAAAAACAATTGTTTTATGACAAAACAAAAAGTCATAACAATTTAAAATAAAAAATTGTTCAAATAGTCATAAAAATTTGAACTTGTTCAATAAACAGATTTATTTTTTAAATCTTTTACTTATTAATTGTAAATTTGTATTATTTTATTTGAAATAAGCTTGTATAAATATAAAAAAAAAAAATTTATGACAAAACAAAAGGTTATAGTGATTTCAAACAGATAATTGTTGAAATAATTATAATTATTTAGACTTGTTCGGTAAATATATTCATTTTTTAAATCTATTAATTATTAATTTTCAAAATATTAATAACATAGTATTACTTTATTTCGGATAATTTTATATGAACTGAAACATATTTTTTTATGACAAAAGAAAAGATCATAATGGTTTGAAATTGATATTTATTCACATAGTCATGACTATTTGATCAAGTTTGGTAAATATATTTATTTTAAAAAATTTTTACTTATAAATTGTCAAAATATTAATAAATTAGTATTATTTTAATCCAAATAAGCTTGTATGAATAGAAACTATTATTATTTGATAGATAAAAGGTCATAACAATTTGAAATAAATAATTCCTCAAATAGTTATAACTATTGAACTGGTTTGATAAATAAATTTATTTTTTAAATCTCTTATTAATTTTTAAAATATTAATAGATTAGTATTTTTTTATTTTGAACAAACTTATATAAACAAAAATATTTATTTTACAACAAAACAAAAGGTCATAAGGATTTGAAATAGATAATTGTTCAAATAGTCATAATTATTTGAATTGGTTAGGTAAACATAATTGCTTTTTAAATCTCTTACATATTAATTTTTGAAATATTAATAAATTCATTTTATTTTATTCTAAATAAGCTATTATGAATTGTAAAAATTGTTTTATGGCAAAACAAAAACAATTTAAAATAGTTAATTGTTCATATAGTCTTAACTATTTGAACTAGTTTGGCAGACAATTTTATTTTTTAAATCTCATAGTTATTAATTTTTGGAATATTATTATATTAGTATTATTTTATTTCAAAACAGCTTAGATGAATAAAAATAATTGTTTTATGATAGAACAAAAGGTTATAATAATTTGAAGTATACAATTGTTCAAATAGTCATAACTATTTTAACTAATTTGGTAAACATATTTATTTTGTAAATCTCTTACTTATTAATTTTTGAAAGATTAATAAATTAGTATTATTTTATTCTGAATAAACTTATACAATCAAAACAATTATTATATGACCAAACAAAAAGGTAATAATGATTTGAAATAGATAATTATTGAAATGGCCATAATTATTTGAACTGACTTGGTAAATAGATTGACTTTTTAAATCACTTAATTATTAGTTTTTGAAATATTAATAAATTAGTATTATTTTATTTTGAATAAACTTGTATGAACTGAAACGATTGTTTTGTGACAAAATGAAAGGTCATAACGATTTTCGATAGACAATTGTTTAAATAGTCATAACTATTTGAATTTGTTTGGTAAAAATATTTATTTTTTTAAACTCTTGTTTATTAATTTTTGAAATATTAAGAAATTAGTATTATTTTATTTTGGATAAGCTATTATGAACTAAAACAATTGTTTTATGTCAAAACAAAAGGTCATAATGATTTTAAATAGTTAATTCTTCAAATAGTCATAACTATTCGAATTTGTCCGATAAATGAATTTATTTTTTCAAATATTTTGCTTATTAATTTTTCAAATTTTAATAAATTGAGATTATTTTATTCCAAATAAGCATGTAAGATATGAAACAAATATTTTATGACTAAACAAAAGGTTAGAATGATTTAAAATAGATAATTATTCTAATAGTTTTAACTCTTTGAACTGGTTCGATAAATAAATTTCTTTTTTAAATCTCTTATTAATTTTTGAAATATTATTAAATTAATATTATTTTTAACCGAATAAGCTTCTATGATCAGAAATAATTGTTTTATAAGATCTTAACAATTTGAGACTAATAATTGTTCAAATAGTCATAACTATTTGAATTGGTTTGATAAACATAGTTGTTTTTTAAATCTCTTACTTATTAATTTTTGAAATATTAATAAATTAGTTTTTTTTTTTGAATAAGCTTGTATGGTCAAAAACAATTATTTTATGACAAAAAAAAGGTCTTAACGATTTGAAATAGATAATCATTCAAATGACCATAATTACTTTAATTGATTCGGTAAACAAATTTATTTTTAAAATTTTTTCTTATTATTTTAGGAGATATCAATAAATTAATATTATTTTATTTCAACTAAGCTTGTATTAACTTAAACAATTATTTTATGACAAATCAAAAAGTTATAACAATTTTAAATAGACAATTATTCTAATGGTAAACAAACTTATTTTTTTAAATATCTTTCTCATTAAATTTTTGAATGCTAATAAATTATTATTAATTTATTCTAAATAAGCTTGTATGAACTGGAACAATTATTTTATGACTAAACAAAAGGTCAAAACGATTTCAAATAGATAATTGTTCTAATAGTCTTAACCATTTGAAACAATTCAGTAACAAATTTATTTTTTAAATCTCTTAGTTATTAATTTTTAAAATATTATTAAATTAGTATTATTTTAATCAGAATAAGCTTATACAAACAAAACAATTATTTTACGACAAAAGGAAAGGTCATAACAATTTAACATAGATAATCATTTATATAGTCTTAACTATTTGAACTAGTTAGACAATTAGATTTTTTTTTAATTTTCTTGGTTATTAAGTTTCAAAATATTATCAAATTAGCATTATTATATTTCAAATAAAATAGTATGAGCAGAACCAATTGTTTGATTACGAAATAAAAAGTTATAACGATTTGAAATAGATAATTATTCAAATAGTCAAAACTATTTGAAATTATATAGTAAATAGATTTATTTTTTAAATCTCTTACGAATTAATTTGCTAAATATTAATAAATTAGTATTATTTTATTTTGAATAAACTTATCTTAACCAAAACAATTGTTTTATGCCAAAACAAAAAGTCTTAACAATTTGAAATAAATAACTGTTCATATAGTCTTAATTGTTTGAACAAATGGTCATAACAATTTGAAATAAATAAATGTTAATAAATTAGTATTATTTTATTTTGAATAAGCTTGTATGAACTAAAACAATTATTATATGAATAAACAATAGGTCAAAAACAATTTAAAATAGATAATTATTCTAATACTTTTAACTATTTGAATTGGTTTAGCAAACATATTTATTTTTTAAATCTCTTATTAATTTTTGGAATATTATTAAATTAGTATTATTTTTATCTGCATAAGCTTGGATGATCAAAAACAATTTTTTTATGAGAAAACAAAATCATAATGATTTGAGATTAATATTTGTTCAAATAGTCTTAACTATTTGAATAGGTTCGAAAAATAGTTTTAGTTTTTAAATCTCTTCTTAATTTTCAAAATATTAATAAAGTAATATTATTTTATTTCAGATAAGTTTTTATGAACTGAAACAATTATTTTATGACAAAATGAAGCTCATAACGACTTTAAGTAATTAGAATGATTGTTTAAAAAGTCAAATATTTTTTAACTTTTTCAATAAACAGATTTATTTTTTTAAATCTCTTATTCGTTAATGTTTCAAATGTTAATAAATTAGTATTATTTTATTCTGAATAAGCTTGTATGAACTGAAATAATTGTTTTATATCTAAACAAAAGGTTAGAATGATTTGAAATAAATAATTGTTCTAACAGTCTTAACTATTTAAACTAGCTCCGCAAACACATTTATTTTTTAAATCTCTTACTTATTAATTTTTGGAATATTATTAAATTGATATTATTTTAATCTGAATAAACTTGTATGAAAAGGAACAATTGTTTTATGATGATATAAAGATCATAACATTTTGAGATAGATAATTATTCAAATAGTTATAATTATTTGAACTATTTTAAAAAACAGATTTAGTTTTTAAATGTCTTATTAATTTTCAAAGTATTAATAGATCAATATTATTTTAATATGAATAATTTTTCATTAATAGAAACAATTATTTTATGATAAAAGAAAAAGTCAAAACGATTTAAAATAGATAATAGTTCAAATGGACATGACTATTTGAACTTGTTTGGTAAATAGATTTATTTTTTAAATTTCCAACTTATTAACTTTTTTAATATTAATAAGTTAGTATTATTTTATTTTGAATAAAATTGTATTAATAGAAACAATTGTTTTATGAACAAACAAAAGATCATAACGATTTGACATAAATAATTATTTAAATAGTTATAACTATTTAAACTCGCTCGGTAAATAGATTTATTTTTTAAATCTTTTACTAATTAATGTTTGGAATTTTAATAAATTACTATTATTTTTTCCAAATAAGTTGTTATGAACAGAAACAATTGGTTTATGACAAAACAAAAGGTCATAACGATCTAAAATATATAATTGTTCAAATAGTCATAACTATTTGAACGTGTTTAAAAAACATATTTATTTTTTAAATTTTTACTTATTAATTTTTGGAATATTAATAAATTTATATTGTTTTATTCGAAATAAGCTTGTTGAATAGAACCAATTGTTTTATGAATGAAAACAATTGTTTTATTACAAAACAAAAAGGTCACAATGTTTTGAAATAGATAATTGTTCAGATAGTCATGACTATTTGAACTTATTTAGTAAACATATTTATTTTTTTAAATCTTTTACTCATTATTTGTAGAAATATTAATCAATTAAAATTATTTAATCTGAATAAGCTTGTTTGAATAGAAACAATTGCTTTATGACAAAATAAAAAGTCATAACAATTTAAAATAAATAATTGTTCAAATAGTCATAAAGATTTGAACTTATTTGATAAAAATATTTATTTTTTAAATCCTTTACTTATTAAGTGTCTTAATATTAATATATTTATATTATTTTAATCAAAATAAGCTTGTATGAACAAAAAAATCATTTATTGACAAAACAGAACATTATAGCAATTTCAAATAGATAATTGTTCAAATAGTCATAATTATTTAAACTTGTTCGGTAAACAGATTCATTTTTTAAATCTCTTAATTATTAATTTTTGGAATATTAATAGCTTAGTATTATTTTATTTTGAATAATTTTATATTAACTAAAATAATTTTTTTTATGATAAAACAAAAGGTCATAATGATTTGAAATAGATATTTATTCAAAAAGTCCTAACTATTTGATCTAATTTGGTAAACATATTTATTTTTAAAATTTTTTATTTATTAACTATTGAAATTTTAATAAATTAGTATAATTTTAATCTGAATGAACTTATATGAACATAAACTATTATTTTATAACAGAACAAAAAGTCATAACAATTTAAAATAAATAATTACTCAAATAGTCATAACTATTTCAACTGGTTTAATAAACAAATTTAATTTTTAAATCTTGTATTAATTTTGAAATGTTAATAGATTATGAAAAAACAAAAGAACATAATGATTTGAAATAAATAATTATTTATATAGCCTTAACTATTTGAACTGGTTCGACAAACAAATTTATTTTTTAAATCTCTAAGTTATTGATTTTCATGATATTATTAGATTAGCATTATTTTATTTCGAATAAGCTTGTATGAATATAAATAATTGTTTTATGACAAAACAAAAGGTTATAACAACTTGAAATATATAATTGTTCGAATAGTCATAATTATTTGAATTGGTTCAATAAACAAATAATCTTCTACTTATTAATTTTTGAAATATTTATAAATTACTATTATTTTATTTTGAATTGGCTTGTATGACAAAAAATAATTGTTTTATGATAGAACAAAAGTTCATAATGATTTGAAATAGATGATTGTTTAAATGGCCAAAACTATTTGAACTAATTCAATAAACTGTTTTATTTTTTAAATCTCCAACTTCTCAATTTTTGAAATATTAATAAAGTAATATTATTTTATTTTGGGTAAACTTTTATGAAATGAAACAATTGTTTTATGATAAAACAAAAGGTCATAATGATTTTAAATAGATAATTATTCAAATAGTCATAATTATTTGAACTTATTCGGTAAACAAATTTATTTTTGTAAATTCCTTGCTTATTAAATTTCTAAATGTTAATAAAATATTATTATTTTATGACTAAACAAAAGGTTAGAACGATTTGAAATATATAATTATTCTAACAGTCTTAACTATTTGATTGGTTTAGCAAATACATTGTTTTATGACAAAATAAAAGGTTAAAAAAAATTTATAGATAATTATTCAAATAGTCATATCTAATTGAAATTGTTCAATAAATAGATTTATTTTTTTTAAATCTGTTGCTTTATTAATTTTTCAAATGTTAATATAGTATTATTTATTTCAAATAAGCTTGTATGAACTGAAATAATTATTTTATAACTAAAAAAAGGTTAAAATGATTTGAAATAGATAATTGTTCTAATAGTCTTAACTATTAAAACTAGTTTGACAAACATATTTATTTTTTAAATCTCTTACTTATTAATTTTCAAAAATTATTAAATTATTATCATTTTAATCGAATAAGCTTATGTGAAAAGAAACAATTGTTGTATGTCAAAATAAAGATCATTACAATTTGAGATAGATAATTGTTCAAATAGTCATAAGTATATGAATTGGTTTAGTAAATAGATTTACTTTTTAAATCTCTAATTAATTTTTAAAATATTAATAAATCAGTGTTATTTTATTTTGAATAATTCTGTATGAACAAAAATAATTATTTTATGACAAAACAAAAGGTCATAACGATTTGAAATAGATAATTGTTCAAATGGACATGACTATTTGAAGTTGTTTGGTAAACAGATTTATTTTTTAAATCTCCTACCTATTAATTTGCAAAATATTAAGTAGTATTATTTTATTTTGAATAAACTTGTATGAATAGATATAATTATTTTATGACAAAACAAAAGATCATAACTATTTGAAATAAAAAATTGTTTAAACATTAATACTTATTTGAGCTTACTCAATAAACAGATTTATTTTTTAAATCTTTTACTTAGTAATATTTGGAATTTTAATAAATTAGTATTATTTTATTTCAAATAAGCTTGTATGGATAGAAACAATTGGTTTATCACAAACAAAAAGTCTTAACTATTTGAAATAGATAATTATTCAAATAGTTAGAACTATTTGAATATGTTTAGAAAATAAATTTATTTTTTAAATTTTTACTTATTAAATTTTGGAATATTAATAAATTTAATTATTTTATTATGAACAAACAATTATCTTATGACAAAACAAAAGGTCATAGCATTTTGAAATAGATAATTATTCAAATAGTCATAACTATTTCAACTTGTTTAGTAAACAGATTCATTTTTTTAAATCTCTTACCAATTAATTTTCAAAATATTAATAAATTAGTGATATTTTATTTTGAATAAGCCTATATGAATTGATACAATTATTTTATGACAAAACAAAATGTCATAACGATTTGAAACAAATAATTATTCAAATAGTTATGACTATTTGAACTTGTTCAGTAAACATATTTATTTTAAAATATTTTACTTATTAATTTTTAAAATATTAATAAATTAATATTATTTTAATCTGAATAGGCTTGTATGAAGAAAAACAATTGTTTCATGACAAACAAAAAGTCATAACTATTTGAAATAAATACTTTTTCAAATAGTCAAACTATTTGAACTTATTTGATAAATAGATTTATTTTTTAAATCTTTACTTATTATGTGTCTACACATTAATAAATTTATGTAATTTTATTTGAAATAAGCTTGTATGAATAGAAATTTTTGTTTTATGACAAAACAAAAGGTTATAGCGATTTGAAATAGATAATTGTTCAAATAGTCATAATCATTTATACTTGTTCGGTAAACAAATTCATTTTTTAAATCTCTTACTTATTAATTTTTAGAATATTAATAAAATAGAATTATGTTATTCAAATAAGCTTGTACGAATAGAATCAATTTTTTTGTGATAAAACGAAGGTTATAATGATTTGAAATAGATAATTGTTCAAACAATCATAACTATTTGCACTGGTTAAGCCAACAGTTTCATTCTTCAAATCCGTTACTTATTAGCTTTCAAAATATTAATAAATTAGCATTACTTTATTTCTAATAAGATTATATAAACAGAAATAATTGTTTTTATCACAAAAAAAATAGTCATAATGATTGAAATTAATTGTTGAAATAGTTATAACTAATTAAACTAGTTTAGTAAACAGATTTATTTTTTAAATTTCTTACTTCTTAATTTACAAAATATTAATAAATTAATATTATTTTATTCCAAACAAACTTATATGAACAAAAATATTTGTTTTATGACAAAACAAAAGGTCATAAAGATTTGCAATAGATAATTATTTAAATAGCCATAATTATTTGAACTGGTTAGGCAAACATAATTATTTTTTAAATCTCTTACTTATTGAGATTTGAAATATTAATAAATTATTTTATTTTATTTTGAATAAATTACTAAGAATTGAAAAAAGTTTTTACGACAAAATAAAAGGTCATAATGATTTGAAATAAAGAAATGTTCATATAACCTTAACTGTTTGAACTAGTTTAGCAAACAAATTTATTTTTTAAGTCTCTTAGTTATTAATTTTCAGAATATTATTACATTAGTATTATTTTATTTCAAATAAACTTGTGTGAACAGAAATAATCATTTTATGAGATAACAAAAGGTTATAACAATTTGAAATATATAATTATTCAAACAGTCATAACTATTTGAACTGGTTCAGTAAACATATTAACTTTTTAAATCTTACTGATTAATTTTTTGAAATATTAGTAAATTAGTATTTTTTTTATTTCGAATAAGCTTGTATGATGAAAAACAATTGTTTTATGACAAAACAAAAGTTCTTAATGATTTGAAATAGATAATTGTTCAAATGGCCATAATTATTTAAACTAATTTGACAAACTGATTTATTTTTTAAATCTCTAACTTATTAATTTTTGAAATATTAATAAAGTAATATTATTTTATATCAGATAAACTTTTGTGTACTGAAATAGTTATTTTATGATAAAATAAAATGTCATAATGATTTTAAATAGATAATTATTTGAATAGTCTTAACTATTTGAACTTATTCGATAAATAAATTTTTTTAAATTTCTTATTAATTTTCTTAATGTTAATAAATTAGTATTATTATATTTTGAATAAGCATGTATGAATTGAAACAATTATTTTTTGACTAAACAAAAGATCAAAACAATTTTGGAATAGATAATTGTTCTAATAGTCTTATCTATTTGAAATGGTTTAGAAAGCACATTTATTTTTAAATCCCCATTGATTTTCAAAATAGTAATAAATTGCAATTATTTTATTCTAAATAATTTTGTATGAATAGAAAAAATTATTTTACGACAAAACAAAATGTCATAACAATTTGAATAGATAACAGTTCAAATGGACATGACTATTTGAACTTGTTCGATAAATAAATTTATTTTTTAAATCTCTAACTTATTAATTTTTAGAATAAAAATAAATAAGTATTATTTTATTCCACATAAACTTGTATGAATAAAAATAATTGTTTTATGATAAAACAAAAGATCATAAATGATTTGAAATATATAACTATTCAAATAGTCATAACTATTTGAACTTGCTCGATAAATAGATTTATTATTTAAATCTTTTATTTATTAATTTTAGAAATATTAATAAATCAGTATTATTTTATTCTAAATAAGCTTGTATGAATAGAAACAATTGGTTTATAACAAAATAAATTGTTATAATGATTTGAAATAGATAATTGTTCAAATAGTCATAACTGTTTGAACGTGTTTAGAAAATGCATTTATGTTTTAAATTTTTACTTATTAATTTTCAGAATTTTAATAAATTTATATTATTTTATTCGAAATAAGCTTGCATGAACAAAACCAATTATTTTATGACAAAACAAATGGTCATATTGTTTTGAAATAGATAATTATTTAGATAGTCATAACTAATTAAACTTTTTCAGTAAACAAATTCACTTTTTTAATTCTCTTACTCACGCTTATATTAACTAAAACAATTGTTTACAAAATAAAAGGTCACAATGATTTGAAATAGATAATTATTCAAATAATCATGACTATTTGAACCTATTCAGTAAACATATTGATTTTTGAAATCTTTTACTTATTAATTGTCAAAATATTAATAAATTAATATTATTTTAATCTGAATAAGTTTGTATGAAAAAAACAATTGTTTTATGACAAAACAAAAAGTCATAGCCATTTTGTTTGCAAAACTATTTCAAATAATTATGACTATTTGAACAATTATCTATTTCAAATTGTTATTACCCTTTGTTTTGTCATAAAACAAATGTTTTTGTTCATATAAGTTTGTTCAGAATAAAATAATATTAATTTATTAATATTTCAAAAATTAATACATAAGAGATTTAAAAAATAAACCTGCTTGCCAAACCAGTTCAATTAGTTATAATTATTTGAATAATTATTTATTTCAAATCATTATGATCATTTGTTTTATCATAAAATAATTGTTTCTGTTCATACAATCTTATTCAAATAAAGTAATGCTAATTTATTAATATTTTAAAAATTAATAAGTAACGGATTTAGAAACTGTATCTATTGGCCTGATCAGTGTAAATAATTATGATTGTTTGAACAATTATCTATTTCAAATCATAATGACCTTTTTTTTTGTCACAAAAATAATTGTTTCTGTTCATACAAGCTTATTTGGAATAACATTATTCGAATTTATTGATATTCCAAAAATTAATAAGAGATTTAAAAAATGAATTTGTTTATTGAACAAGTTCAAATAGTTATGGCTGTTTGAACAATTATCTATTTCAATTTGCTATAACCTTTTGTATTGTCATAGAACAATTTTTTCTATTCATACAAGCTTATCTCAAATCTATTAACTAAATAATTTCAAATAGTTATGATTATTTGAACAATTATTTTATTTCAACCTTTTGTTTTGCCATAAAACAATTATTTTTGTTCATACTAGCTTATTCAAATTAAAATAATATTAATTTTTTAATATTTTGAAAATTAATAAGTAAAAGATATAAAAAATAAATATGTTTATCGAACAAGTTCAAATAGTAATAATTGTTTGAATAGTTATCTATTTCAAATCATTATGACCTTTTGTTTCATCATAAAATAATTGTCTCAATTCATTTAGGCTTATTCGAAATAAAATAATACTAATTTATTACTATTTCAAAAATTAATGAGTAAGAGATTTAAAAAATGAATCTGTTTATTAAACAAGTTTAATAGTTATGACTATTTGAACAATTATCTATTTCAAATCATTATGACATTTTGTTTTGCCATAAAATAATTGTTTTTGTTCATACAAGCTTATTTCGAATAAAATAATATGAATTTTGTTAGCTTTATAGGTTAGATGGTGATCCAAGAGGGGGGTGATTCGATATTTCTAAATTCTTCCCAAATAATGATTTCAATATAGTTGAATGAAAATTAAGACAATAAGCCCTTTTGATGAAAATATAATGAAAACAATAACAATTAATGAACTTAAAATTAAATATGAACAATAATAAATTATAAGGAGATAGGGATACAGAAATCAAACACAATGATTTATAGAGGTTAAGTCCTTCTCCACAAGGCACTTACATCCTCTCTCTTGGTTGTCCGCACCAAGGCTCCAATCTACTATGTGTTAAAGATTACAAACAAGCTTCTCAAAGCTTTACAAACTCAACACTACACACTCTTAAGGGTTATCCTCCCCCTTAAGCTTACAAGCACACAACACAAAAATTTTGAAGTGTTTTGCAAACTCTAAGAACCTCTCAAAGGTTGGATGTTTGCTAATTTGAAGTATACAATGGTATAGACAAGAAAATGATGAATAAACAACAAAAATAATTTGGATACAATAAATGCAAAAATATAGACTTTGAAGCTCTAAAAACTCTTGATTAGTTGAAAGAAAGAAAATATTGCTTGTTGGCTCTTGCTTTCTTGATTCATCAATCTTCTTAGTGTGTTGGAGTGCCCAATTTATAGAGAAATTGAAGAAGTAGCTGTTGGAAGTGTTTGGGAAGTGAAAGTAGCCGTTGAATCCTTGATAAAATAGTCGTTGGAATGATTTTGGCCTTCAGGGGATTGATCCCTTCCCTTAAGGGATCGATTGGTTCATCTTTTAAACTAATTTCCTTTTGAAAATAGCCTAACCAATTGGTCCCTTTTGTAGGGGATCGATCCCTTTTCTGGATTTTGGGTCTTGGGAGCATTTTGTTTGAAAACCAATCGATCCCTTCCAATGGGGATCGATCCTATCCATGCTGGGTGGTAGTTTCATGTTTTGCACTCTACTTACTAATTTGATCATAACTTGAGTTATAAAAATCCAAAATCACAAATATTTTGAAGATTTAGAAAACTAGACTTAAAGGGCTTTCTATCCATATAAAGTTCATCACTTAATTCACTATGTACGAATTATAATGAATTTTCAAAGTTATGTCTTGTGCAGTTTTTCTGATAACTGCAGAGTGTCTAGTAAAATTCAAAATATTTTCTTAGAAAATTAGGATTTTGATTTTGTTTAATCCATAAGAAAGTAGACTCAAATAGCTTTCCAACCATATAAAATTTAAATTTAAGACTTTGTAAATTAATACAAAAAAATAAAACAAGTTCAATGTTGGAAAACTTTATTATTGTAAAACAGCTTTCTTAAGTTAATCTATTTCTCAAAACCAATATTATCAAAATTGTATTAAGTATAAAATGAATACGTTCACTTTAAAAACAACATTTGGACTTTCATTTAAGCTCAAATATATAATCTTTAAAGATAGATTTGGTTTGAGAAATATGAAAACAAAGAAAAGTTTGTTTAAGCTTTGAAAATCATATTATTTATTTAGTACCAAAATATAAAACTTCATGTACTAAATAAATCCTTTTTCAAAATCTTGATCAAGTTTATTTAGCTTTAATGTTTTGTCATTTCAAAATAAGGATCAATTCAAGGCTCACATACCAGTTTTCAAGATCAAGCGTTTACTACTACACCAAAAGCTATAGCTAATAGTGAAGGCCCAACTCTATTTTCTTATTCTCTTTTTGTAGCGTAGAGCCCCGTACTAAGCAACAGGTGGACATAAAGGGCTTCGCAAAGCCTTTATGGGATACCTCACCCATTGGGCTTTGGCAAGTTGGGTTGCTATACACTAGAATTCGATCCACCAAAGGATACCCCACCCAGATGAATCGACATACCGAGTCCCTATGGGAGACCGCTGGACCCCATAATCCAACAAATTTACTAATATTCCAAAGATTAATAAGTAAAAATATAAAAAATAAATATATTTTTTGAACACGTTTAAATAGTTATGGCTATTTGAGACAATGATCCTATTTGACCACTGTACATTGCTAGCATCAAGAAATGGAATAATCGCGAATCTCGAGTAATTGGCCAAGCCGCCAAAGTAGCTAAAGTAGTGATAAATCCTGTCAGTAAAATGGGCCCTATAGAAAGTCCATCTATTCCCAATCTCCAGTAAAAATCAAAAAAATTTATCCATTTATAATCTTCCTCCAGCTGGATTAATGGATCGTCCACAATTATCTATTTCAAATCATGATGACTTTTTGTTTTGCCATAAAACAATTGTTTTTATTCATAAAAGCTTATTAGAATAAAATAATAATTTATTAAAATTCCAAAAATAAATAAGTAAAAGATTAAAAAATAAATTTGTTTAACTAGTGAGTTCAAATAGTTATGAATATTTAAATAATTATTTGTTTTAAATTTTTATGATCTTTTGTTTTGTCATAAAACAATTGTTTCTATTCATACAAAATTATTTAGAATAAAATAATACTAATTTATTAATATTTTAAAAATTAATAAGAGATTTAAAAACTAAATCTGTTTACCAGACAGTTTAAATAGTTATGAGTATTTAAATAATTATCTATCTCAAATTGGTATGATCTTTGTTTTGTCATTAAACAATTGTTTCTATCTATACAAACTTATTCGGAGTAAAATATTGCTAAACTAATAATATTTTAAAAATTTATAAGTAAGAGATTTAAAAAATAAATATATTTGTTGAACCAGTTCAAATAGTTAAGACTATTAGAACAATTATCTATTTCAAATCATTCTGACCTTTTATTTAGTTATAAAATAATTGTTTCAATTCATACATACTTATTCGAAATAAAATAATATTATTTTATTAACATTTAAGAAATTAAAAAGCAAGCAATTTAAAAACATAAATCTATTAACCAAACAAGTTTAAATAATTATAACTATTTGAACAATTATCATTTTAAAATCGTTATGACCTTTTGTTTTATTATAAAATAATTGTTTCATTTCATAAAAGCTTATCCAAAATAAAATAATATTACTTTATTAATATTTCAAAAATTGAAAATTTGGAAATTTAAAACATAAATCAATTTATTCAATCAATTCAAATAGTTATGGCCATTTAAACTATTATCTATTTCAAATCATTTTGAACTTTTTTTTTGTCATAAAACAATTGTTTTTCATCATACAACCCTATTTAGAATAAAAAAATACTAATTTATTAATATTTCAAAAATTAATAAGTAGGAGATTATTTGTTTACTGAACCAATTCAAATAATTATGACTATTTGAACAATTATATATTTCAAGTCATTATAACCTTTTGTTTTGTCATAAAACAATTTTTTATGTTCATACAAGCTTATTCGAAATAAAATAATATTATTCTAATAATATTATGAAAATTAATAATTATGAGATTTGAAAATAAATTTGTTTGTTGAACCATTCAAATAGTTAAAGCTATATGAATAATTATCCATTTCAAATAATTATGTACTTTTGTTTTGTCATAAAATGAATGTTTTTGTTCATATAATTTTGTTTAGAATAAAATAATATTAATTTATTAATATTTTAAAAATTAATAAGAGATTTAAAAAATAAATTTGTTTACCAAACTAGTTCAATTAGTTATAACAATTTAAACAATTATTTATTTCATATTGTTATGACCATTTGTTTTGTCATTAAACAATTATTTCTATTGATACAATTTTATTTGGAATAAAGTAATGCTAATTTATTAATATTCTAAAAATTAATAAGTAACAGATTTAAATAATGAATCTGTTGGCCTGACCAGTGCAAATAGTTATGACTGTTTGAATAATTATCTATTTCAAATCATTATGACTTTTTGTTTTGTCACAAAACAATTGTTTCTATTCATACAAGCTTATTTAGAATAACATAATTCTAATTTATTAATATTCTAAAAATTAATAAATAAGTTATTTCAAAACTGAAATTGTTTATCAAACAAGTTTAAATAGTTATCACTATTTGAGCAATTACCTATTTCAAATCATCATAACCTTTTATTTTATCATAAAATAATTTTTGCTATTCTTATAAGCTTATTTCAATTAAAATAATACAAAGTTATTATCATTCAGATAATTAATAAGCAAAAGATTTGAAAAATAAATTTGTTTACTAAATAAGTTCAAATAGTTATGACTATTTGAATAAATATTTATTTCAAATCATTATGACCTTTTGTTTTGCCATAAAACAATTGTTTTCGTTCATACAAGCTTATTCAGATTCAAATAATATTAGTTTATTAATATTTTGAAAACTAATAAGTATAAGATTGTAAAAATAAATATGTTTATCGAACAAGTTTAAATAGTTATAATTATTTGAATAATAATCTATTTCAATTTGTTATGACCTTTTGTTTCATGATAAACAATTGTATCATTTCTCATAGGCTTATTTAAAATAAAATATACTAATTTATTAATACTCTAAAAATTAATGAGAAAGAGATTTAAAAAATGAATTTATTAACCGAACAAGTTCAAATGGTTATGACTATTTGAAAAATTATCTATTTCAAATCATTATGACCTTTTGTTTTGTCATAAAATAATTGTTTTTGTTCATACAAGCTTATATTGAATAAAATAATATAAATTTGTTAATATTCCAAAAATTAATAAGTAAAAATTTTAAAAATAAATCTATTTTCTGAACACTTTCAAATAGTTATGACTATTTGAACAATTATCTATTTCAAATAGTCATGACCTTTTGTTTTATCATAAACCAATTGTTTTTGTTCATACAAGCGTATTTGAAATAAAATAATACTATTTTATTAATATTCCAAAAAATTAATAAGTAAAAGATTTAAAAAATAAATCTGTTTACCGCGTAAGTTCAAATAGTTATAACTATTTGAACAATCATTTATTTCAAATAGTTATGATCTTTTATTTTGTCATAAAGCAATTGTTTCTATTCACATAAGTTTATTCAAAATAAAATAATACTAATTTATTAATATTCTAAAAATTAATAGGTAGGAGATTTAAAAAATAAATTTGCTTACCGAACAAGTTCAAATAATCATGTCCATTTGAATAATTATCTGTTTCAAATCATTATGATATTTTGTTTTGTCATAAAACAATTGTTTCTGTTCATGCAAAATTATTCAAAATAAAATAATACTAATCTACTAATATTTTGAAAATTAATAAGAGATTTAAAAACTAAATCTATTTACTGAAACAGTTCAAATAGTTATGGCTATTTGAATAATTATCTATCTTAAATCGTTATGCTTTTTATTTTTTCATAAAACAATTGTTTCTTTTCACACCAGCTTATTTAGATTAAAATAATACTAATTTAATAATATTTTAAAAATTAATAAGTAAGAGATTTAAAAAATAAATGTGTTTGCCAAACTAGTTCAAATAGTTAAGATTTTTATCATAAAACACATTCAAATAGTTATTATTAGTTAAATAATTATTTATTTCAAATAGTTATGACTTTTTGTTTTGTTATAAACCAATTATTTCTATTCAAACATGTGTATTCGAAATAAAATAATGCTAGTTTATTCATATTCCAAAAATTAATAAGTAAAAGATTTTAAAAAAATAAATCGCTTTACTAAGCAAGTTCAAATAGTTATGACTAGATGAACAAGTATTTATTTCAAATAGTTATGATCTTTTGTTTTGTCATAAAATAATTATTTCTATTCATACAAGTTTATTTGGAATAAAAGAATACTAATTTATTAATATTCTAAAAATTAATAGGTAGGAGATTTAAAACATAAATTTGTTTATCAACAAGTTCAAATAGTCATGTCCATTTGAATAATTATCTATTTCAAGTTGTTATGACCTTTTGTTTTTAATAAAACAATTGTTTCTATTTATGCAAAATTATTTAGAATAAAATAATATTTATCTATTAATATTTTGAAAATTAATAAGAGATTTAAAACTAAATCTATTTTTTGAAATAATTAAAATAGTTATGACTATTTGAACTATTATCTATCTCAAATCGTTATGATCTTTATTTTGTTATAAAACAATTGTTTTTTTAATACAACCTTATTCAAATTAAATTAATACTAACTTAATAATATTACAAAAATTAATAAGTAAAAGATTTAAAAAATAAATATGTTTGCCGAACCAATTCAAATAGTTAACACTATTAGAACAATTATCTATTTCAAATTGTTCTAATATTTTGTTTAATCATAAAGAAATTTTTTCAATTCATACAAGTTTATTCAAAACAAAATAATACTAATTTATTAACATTTAAAAATTTAATAAGCAAGAGATTTAAAAAGATAAATCTATTTATCGAACAAGTTTAAATAGATTTGACTATTTGAACAATCAATCTAACTATTTTAAGTCATTATGACCTTTTCTTCCATCAAGTAAGAGATTTAAAAACTAAAACTATTTTTCGAATCAATTTAAATAGTTATGACTATTTAAACAAATATCATTCTCAAATCATTATGATCTTTGTTTTCTCTTAAAATAATTATTTCTGATCATGCTTATTTGGATAAAATAATAATAATTTAATAATATTCTAAAAATTAATAAGAGATTTAAAAAATAAATATGTTTGCCAAACCAGTTCAAATAATTAAAACTATTAGAATAATTATCTATTTCAAATCATTTTAACCATTTGTTTAATCATATAATAATTGTTTCAATTCATAAAAAACTTATTCGAAATAAAATAATACTAATTTATTAACATTTATTTATTTCAAATTGTTATACCCTTTTGTTCAAATAGTTAAGCCTATATGGACAATTATTTATTCAAAGTGTTATGACTTTTATTTGAGCTCATACAAGCGCATTCGGAACAGAATAAAATTAATTTATTAATATTTAAAAAATTTATAAGTAAGAGATTTAGAAAATCATTCTATTACCAAACTGGTTCAAATAATTATAACTATTTAAACAATTATCTATTTCAAATCATTATTACTTTTTTTTGTCATAAAACAATTGTTTTTGTTAATATAAGTTGGTTCAAAATAAAATAATACTAATTTATTAATATTTAGCAAGAGATTTTAAAAAGTGAATATGTTTACCAAACCATTTCAAATAGTTTTGGCTATTTGGATAATTATCTATTTCAAATCATTATAACCTTTTATTTTGTCATCAAACAATTGGTTATGTTCATACTATTTTATTTGGAATAAAATAATACTAATTTAATAATATTTTAAAACTTAATAACTAAGAAAATTATCAATATCAAATTGTTAAGATCTTTGTTTTGCAATAAAATAATTGATTTTGATCATAGAAGGTTATTCAATTAAATATAATGCTAATTTAATAATATTTCAAAAATTATTAAGTAAGAGATTTATAATATAAATGTATTTGCTGAACCAGTTCAAATAGTTAAAGCTATTAGAATAATTATCTATTTCAAATCATTTTTTACCTTTTGTTTAGTCATAAAATATTGTTTAGTCATAAAATATTTGTTTCATATCTTAGAAGCTTATTCATAATAAAATAATCCAAATTTATTAACATTCAAAAAATTAATAAGCTCAAGGTTTGAAAAAATAAATCTATTTACCGAACAAATTTAAATAGTTATCACTATTTGAACAATTATTTATTTAAAATCATTATGACCTTTTGCTTTAATATAAAACAATTGTTTTAGTTCATAAAAAGCTTATCCAAAATAAAATAGTACTAATTTCTTAATATTTCAAAAATTAATAAGCAAGAGTTTAAAAAAATAAATTTTTTTACCAAACAAATTCAAATAGTTACGACTATTTGAACAACTGTCTATTGAAAATCATTATGACCTTTTGTTTTGTTACAAAATAATTATTTCAGTTCATACAAGCTTATTCAAAATAAAATGATACTAATTTATTAATATTCAAAAAATTAATAAGAGATTAAAAAAGTGAATTTGTTTACCATATCAATTTAAATAATTATGGCCATTTCAAGAATTATGTATTTCAAATCATTATTACCTTTTTTTTGGTCATATAACAATTGTTTTTGATCATACAAATTTATTTGGAATAAAATAATACTAATTTATTAATCTTTCAAAAATTAATAAAAGATGTTTATTGAACCAATTTAAATAATTATGACTATTTAAACAAATGTATATTCAAATCACTATAACCTTTTGTTCTATCATAAAACAATTATTTCTATTCCTACAAGCTTATTTGAAATAAAATAATACTAATATAATAATATTTTGAAAATTAATAACTAAGAGATTTAAAAAATAAATTTGTTTGTTGAACTAGTTCTAATAATTAAACTATATTAACAGTTATCTATTTCAAATTGTTTTTGTTTTGTCATAAGACAATTTTTTCAATTCATACTAGCTTATTCGGAATAAAATAAAATGCATTTATTAATATATCAAAATTTAATATGTAAGAGATTTAAAAAATAATTTTGTTTACCTAACCAGTTCAAATAATTATGACTATTTGAACAATTATCTTCTCAAATCATTATGACCTTTTATTTTGTCATAAAATAAATATTTTTGTTTGTATAAGTTTGTTCAAAATAAAAAAAATACTAATCCATTAATATTTCAAAAATTAATAAGAGATTTAGAAAATAAATCTATTTACCAAAACAGTTCAAAATAGATATGACTATTTGAGCAATTATTTATTTCAAATTGTTATGATTTTTTTTCTATTATAAAATAATAATTTCTATTCATACAAACTTAGTCAGATTAAAATAATACTAATTTATTAATATTTCAACAATTAATAAGTAAAAATTTTCAAAAGTAAATATGTTTATTGAACTAGATCAAATAGTCATGACTATTTTGAATAAATATCTATTTGAAATTGTTATGACCTTTGGTTCTGTCATAAAAAAATTATTTCAGTTCATATAAGCTTATTCAAAATAAAATAATACTAAGTTATTAATATTTCAAAAATTAATAATTAAGAGATTTATAAAATGAATATATTTACTGAACAAGTGTAAATAATTGTGACTATTTTAACAATTATCTATTTGAAATTGCTATAACTTTTGATTTTGTCATACAATGATTTTTTCTATTCATACAAGCTTATTTCTAATAAAATAATACAAATTTATTAATATTAAGACAATTAATAAGTAAAAGATTTAAAAAATAAATATGTTTATCGAACAAGATCAAATCTTTATAACTATTTGAATAATTATTTATTTCAAATTGTTATGACTTTTTGTTTTGTCATAAAACAATTGTTTCTATTTATAAAAGCTTATTAGGATTAAAATAATATTAATTTATTAATATTGCAACAATTAATAAGTAAAAGATTTAAAAAATAAATATGTTTTCTGAATAAATTCAAATAGTCATGACTATTTGAATAATTGTTTATTTTAAATTATTGTGAGCTTTTGTTTTATAGTAAAACAATTGTTTCAACTCATATAAGCTTATCTGAAATAAAATAATACTAATTTATTAATATTCCAGAATTAATGAGTAAGAGAATTAAAAAATAAATATGTTTACCGAACATGTTTAAATAGTTATGACTATTTGAACAATTATCTATTTCAAAACATTATGGCCTTTTGTTTTGTCATAAAATAATTGATTTCGTTCATGCAAGCTTATTTCAAATAAAATATTATAAATTTATTAATATTTTAAAAATTAATAAGTAAAAATTTAAAAAACAAGTATGTTTTTTGAACACGTTCAAATAGTTATGACTATTTGAACAATTATCTACTTCAAATTGTTATGTCCTTTTGTTTTGTCATAAATCAATTGTTTTTGTTCATTAAAGCTTATTCGGAACAAAATAATACTAATTCCTTAAAAGACCAAAATTTAATAAGTAAAAGATTTAAAAAATAAATCTGTTTACCTAGGAGTTCAAATAGTTATGACTATTTGAATAATTATTTATTTCAAATTGTTATGATATTTTGTTTTGTCATAAAATAGTTGTTTCCATTCATACAAATTTATTCAAAATAAAATAATGCTAATTTATTAATATTCTAAAAATTAATAAGTTGGAGATTTAAAACATAAATTTGTTCACAAAACAAGTTTAAATGGTCATATCCATTTGAACTATTATCTATTTCAAATAGTTATGACACTTTGTTTTATCGTCAAACAATTATTTCTATTCATACAAAACTATTCAGAATAAAATAATACTAATTTATTAATATTTCAAAAATTAATAAGAGATTCAAAACAAAATCTATTTAACAAACCAATTTAAATAGTTATGAGTATTTGAACAATTATCTATCTCAAATCATTATGATCTTCACTTTGTCATAAAACAATTGTTTCTATTCACACTAGCTTATTCGGAGTAAAATATTGCTAAATTAATAATATTCTAAAAATTAATAAAAGATTTAAAAAATAAATATGCTTACAGAACCAATTCAAATAGTTAAGACTATTCGAACAATTATCTATTTCAAACCATTCTAAACTTTTGTTTAGTCATAAAATAATTTTTTTAGCTCATACATGCTTATTTAAAATAAAATGATACTAATTTATTAACATTTAGAACATCAATACACAAGAAATTTTAAAAAATAAATATGTTTACCAAACAAGTTTAAATAGTTATGATGATTTAAACAATTATCTATTTAAAATAAATCTAACCTTTTGTTTTATCATAAAACAATTGTTTCAGTTTGAAAAGGCTTATTCGAGATAAAATAATATTATTTTATTAAAATTTTAAAATTTGATGAGTTAGATATTTAAAAATTAAGTCAGTTTATCAAATCGATTTAAATAATTGTAGCAATTTGAATAATTATCTATTTCAAATCATTATGAACTTTTCTTTTGTCATAAAACAATTGTTTTTCATCATATAAGCCTGTTCGAGATAAAAAAAATACTGATTTATTAATATTTCAAAAATTAATAAATAGGAGATTTAAAAAATAAATTCATTTACTAAATTGGTTTCTATTTGAACAATTATCTATTTCAAATGCTATAACCTATTATTATGTTATAAAATAATGTTTTAGTTTATATAAGCATATTGAAAATAAAATAATACTAATTTAAAAATATTCTAAAAATTAATAACTAAAAGATTTAAAAAATAAATTTGTTTGCGAAAGTAGTTCTAACAGTTAAGACTATATGAACAATTATCTGTTTCAAATCGTTATGACCTTTTTTTTTGTCATAGAATAATCGTTTCAGTTCATACAAGCTTATTCAAAATAAAATAAAACTAATTTATTAATATTTCAAAATTTAATAAGTAAGTGATTTAAAAAGTGACTCTGTTTGTCAAATCTATTCAAATAATTATGGCGATGTCAATAATTATCTATTTCAAATTGTTATTACCTTTTGCTTCATCATATAATGATTTTATTTGAAAGTTCAATCTTATTTAGAATAAAATAATACTAATTTACTAATCTTTCAAAAATTAATAAGTAAGAGATTTAAAAAATAAATCTGTTTACTGACTTAGTTCAAATAGTTTTGACTATTTGAACAATTATAAACTTGAAATCTTTATAACATTTTATTTTGTCATAAAATATTTATTTTTATTCATACAAGTTTATTTGGAATAAAATAACACTGATCTAATAATATTCCAAAAATTAATAACTAAGAGAATTAAAAAATAAATTTCTTTGTCGAACCAGTTCAAATATTTAATACTATAGAATAATTATCTATTTCAAATCATTATGACCTTTTGTTTTGTCATAAAATAAGTTTGTTTTGAATTCATACTAGATTATTTGGAATAAAATAAAATGAATTTATTAATATTTCAAAATTAATAAGTAAGAGATTTAAAAAATAATTCTGTTTATGTAACTAGTTCAAATAATTATGACTAATTGAATAATTATCTATTTCAAATCATTATTAACTTTTGTTTTGTCATAAAACAAATGTTTTTGTTCGTATAAGTTTGTTCGAAATAAAGTAATACTAATATATTAATATTTCAAAAATTAATAAGTGATTTAAAAACTAAATCTATTTATCAAACTAGTTCAAATAGTTATACCTATTTGAGCAATTATTTATTTGAACATACAAGCTTTTTTGAAATAAAATAAAACTAATTTATTAATATTTCAAGAATTAATAAGACATTTAAAAAATAAATATGTTTGCTAAACTAGTTCAAATAGTTATGACTATTTGAACAATTATCTATTTCAAATTGTTATAACTCTTTTTTTCTATTATAAAAATTTATTTATGTTCATAAAAGCTTATTCAAAATAAAATAATACTAATTTAATAATATTCTAAAAATTAATAACTAAGATTTAAAAAATGAATACGTTTGTCAAACCAGTTCAAATAGCTAAGACTATATGAACAATTATTTATTTCAAATTGTTATGACCTTTTGTTTTGTCATAAAATAATTATTTCAACTCATACAAGCTTATTTGAAATAGAATAAAATTAATTTATTAATATTTCTAAAATTTATAAGAGATTTCAAAAATAATTCTATTTACTGAACTAGTTCAAATAATTATAACTATTTGAACAATTGTCTATTTCAAATCATTATTACTTTTTTGTTTTGCCAGAAAACAATTGTTTTTGTTAATATAAATTTGTTCGAAATAAAATTGTACTAATTTATTAATATTTAGAAAATTAATCAGCAAGAGATTTAAGTAAATCTACTTGCCAAACTATTTCAAATAGTTTTGACTATTTGAATAATTATCTATTTCAAATCATTATAACCTTTTGTTTTGTCAGCAAAAAATTGGTTCTATTTATACTATTTTATTCGAAATAAAATAATACTAATTTAATAATATTTTAAAACTTAATAACCAAGAAAATTAAAAAATAAATCTAATTGCCTAACCAGTTCAAATAGTTAAGACTATATGAATGATTATCTATTTCAAATCATTATGACCTTTTCTTTTGTCGTAAAACAATTGTTTTGTTTGTACAAGCTTATTCAAATTAAAATAATACTAATTTTAAAATGTTTTAAAATTTAATAAATTAATATTATTTTATTTCAACTAAGCTTGTATTAACTTAAACAATTATTTTATGACAAATCAAAAAGTTATAACAATTTTAAATAGACAATTATTCTAATGGTAAACAAACTTATTTTTTTAAATATCTTTCTCATTAAATTTTTGAATGCTAATAAATTATTATTAATTTATTCTAAATAAGCTTGTATGAACTGGAACAATTATTTTATGACTAAACAAAAGGTCAAAACGATTTCAAATAGATAATTGTTCTAATAGTCTTAACCATTTGAAACAATTCAGTAACAAATTTATTTTTTAAATCTCTTAGTTATTAATTTTTAAAATATTATTAAATTAGTATTATTTTAATCAGAATAAGCTTATACAAACAAAACAATTATTTTACGACAAAAGGAAAGGTCATAACAATTTAACATAGATAATCATTTATATAGTCTTAACTATTTGAACTAGTTAGACAATTAGATTTTTTTTTAATTTTCTTGGTTATTAAGTTTCAAAATATTATCAAATTAGCATTATTATATTTCAAATAAAATAGTATGAACAGAACCAATTGTTTGATTACGAAATAAAAAGTTATAACGATTTGAAATAGATAATTATTCAAATAGTCAAAACTATTTGAAATTATATAGTAAATAGATTTATTTTTTAAATCTCTTACGAATTAATTTGCTAAATATTAATAAATTAGTATTATTTTATTTTGAATAAACTTATCTTAACCAAAACAATTGTTTTATGCCAAAACAAAAAGTCTTAACAATTTGAAATAAATAACTGTTCATATAGTCTTAATTGTTTGAACAAATGGTCATAACAATTTGAAATAAATAAATGTTAATAAATTAGTATTATTTTATTTTGAATAAGCTTGTATGAACTAAAACAATTATTATATGAATAAACAATAGGTCAAAAACAATTTAAAATAGATAATTATTCTAATACTTTTAACTATTTGAATTGGTTTAGCAAACATATTTATTTTTTAAATCTCTTATTAATTTTTGGAATATTATTAAATTAGTATTATTTTTATCTGCATAAGCTTGGATGATCAAAAACAATTTTTTTATGAGAAAACAAAATCATAATGATTTGAGATTAATATTTGTTCAAATAGTCTTAACTATTTGAATAGGTTCGAAAAATAGTTTTAGTTTTTAAATCTCTTCTTAATTTTCAAAATATTAATAAAGTAATATTATTTTATTTCAGATAAGTTTTTATGAACTGAAACAATTATTTTATGACAAAATGAAGCTCATAACGACTTTAAGTAATTAGAATGATTGTTTAAAAAGTCAAATATTTTTTAACTTTTTCAATAAACAGATTTATTTTTTTAAATCTCTTATTCGTTAATGTTTCAAATGTTAATAAATTAGTATTATTTTATTCTGAATAAGCTTGTATGAACTGAAATAATTGTTTTATATCTAAACAAAAGGTTAGAATGATTTGAAATAAATAATTGTTCTAACAGTCTTAACTATTTAAACTAGCTCCGCAAACACATTTATTTTTTAAATCTCTTACTTATTAATTTTTGGAATATTATTAAATTGATATTATTTTAATCTGAATAAACTTGTATGAAAAGGAACAATTGTTTTATGATGATATAAAGATCATAACATTTTGAGATAGATAATTATTCAAATAGTTATAATTATTTGAACTATTTTAAAAAACAGATTTAGTTTTTAAATGTCTTATTAATTTTCAAAGTATTAATAGATCAATATTATTTTAATATGAATAATTTTTCATTAATAGAAACAATTATTTTATGATAAAAGAAAAAGTCAAAACGATTTAAAATAGATAATAGTTCAAATGGACATGACTATTTGAACTTGTTTGGTAAATAGATTTATTTTTTAAATTTCCAACTTATTAACTTTTTTAATATTAATAAGTTAGTATTATTTTATTTTGAATAAAATTGTATTAATAGAAACAATTGTTTTATGAACAAACAAAAGATCATAACGATTTGACATAAATAATTATTTAAATAGTTATAACTATTTAAACTCGCTCGGTAAATAGATTTATTTTTTAAATCTTTTACTAATTAATGTTTGGAATTTTAATAAATTACTATTATTTTTTCCAAATAAGTTGTTATGAACAGAAACAATTGGTTTATGACAAAACAAAAGGTCATAACGATCTAAAATATATAATTGTTCAAATAGTCATAACTATTTGAACGTGTTTAAAAAACATATTTATTTTTTAAATTTTTACTTATTAATTTTTGGAATATTAATAAATTTATATTGTTTTATTCGAAATAAGCTTGTTGAATAGAACCAATTGTTTTATGAATGAAAACAATTGTTTTATTACAAAACAAAAAGGTCACAATGTTTTGAAATAGATAATTGTTCAGATAGTCATGACTATTTGAACTTATTTAGTAAACATATTTATTTTTTTAAATCTTTTACTCATTATTTGTAGAAATATTAATCAATTAAAATTATTTAATCTGAATAAGCTTGTTTGAATAGAAACAATTGCTTTATGACAAAATAAAAAGTCATAACAATTTAAAATAAATAATTGTTCAAATAGTCATAAAGATTTGAACTTATTTGATAAAAATATTTATTTTTTAAATCCTTTACTTATTAAGTGTCTTAATATTAATATATTTATATTATTTTAATCAAAATAAGCTTGTATGAACAAAAAAATCATTTATTGACAAAACAGAACATTATAGCAATTTCAAATAGATAATTGTTCAAATAGTCATAATTATTTAAACTTGTTCGGTAAACAGATTCATTTTTTAAATCTCTTAATTATTAATTTTTGGAATATTAATAGCTTAGTATTATTTTATTTTGAATAATTTTATATTAACTAAAATAATTTTTTTTATGATAAAACAAAAGGTCATAATGATTTGAAATAGATATTTATTCAAAAAGTCCTAACTATTTGATCTAATTTGGTAAACATATTTATTTTTAAAATTTTTTATTTATTAACTATTGAAATTTTAATAAATTAGTATAATTTTAATCTGAATGAACTTATATGAACATAAACTATTATTTTATAACAGAACAAAAAGTCATAACAATTTAAAATAAATAATTACTCAAATAGTCATAACTATTTCAACTGGTTTAATAAACAAATTTAATTTTTAAATCTTGTATTAATTTTGAAATGTTAATAGATTATGAAAAAACAAAAGAACATAATGATTTGAAATAAATAATTATTTATATAGCCTTAACTATTTGAACTGGTTCGACAAACAAATTTATTTTTTAAATCTCTAAGTTATTGATTTTCATGATATTATTAGATTAGCATTATTTTATTTCGAATAAGCTTGTATGAATATAAATAATTGTTTTATGACAAAACAAAAGGTTATAACAACTTGAAATATATAATTGTTCGAATAGTCATAATTATTTGAATTGGTTCAATAAACAAATAATCTTCTACTTATTAATTTTTGAAATATTTATAAATTACTATTATTTTATTTTGAATTGGCTTGTATGACAAAAAATAATTGTTTTATGATAGAACAAAAGTTCATAATGATTTGAAATAGATGATTGTTTAAATGGCCAAAACTATTTGAACTAATTCAATAAACTGTTTTATTTTTTAAATCTCCAACTTCTCAATTTTTGAAATATTAATAAAGTAATATTATTTTATTTTGGGTAAACTTTTATGAAATGAAACAATTGTTTTATGATAAAACAAAAGGTCATAATGATTTTAAATAGATAATTATTCAAATAGTCATAATTATTTGAACTTATTCGGTAAACAAATTTATTTTTGTAAATTCCTTGCTTATTAAATTTCTAAATGTTAATAAAATATTATTATTTTATGACTAAACAAAAGGTTAGAACGATTTGAAATATATAATTATTCTAACAGTCTTAACTATTTGATTGGTTTAGCAAATACATTGTTTTATGACAAAATAAAAGGTTAAAAAAAATTTATAGATAATTATTCAAATAGTCATATCTAATTGAAATTGTTCAATAAATAGATTTATTTTTTTTAAATCTGTTGCTTTATTAATTTTTCAAATGTTAATATAGTATTATTTATTTCAAATAAGCTTGTATGAACTGAAATAATTATTTTATAACTAAAAAAAGGTTAAAATGATTTGAAATAGATAATTGTTCTAATAGTCTTAACTATTAAAACTAGTTTGACAAACATATTTATTTTTTAAATCTCTTACTTATTAATTTTCAAAAATTATTAAATTATTATCATTTTAATCGAATAAGCTTATGTGAAAAGAAACAATTGTTGTATGTCAAAATAAAGATCATTACAATTTGAGATAGATAATTGTTCAAATAGTCATAAGTATATGAATTGGTTTAGTAAATAGATTTACTTTTTAAATCTCTAATTAATTTTTAAAATATTAATAAATCAGTGTTATTTTATTTTGAATAATTCTGTATGAACAAAAATAATTATTTTATGACAAAACAAAAGGTCATAACGATTTGAAATAGATAATTGTTCAAATGGACATGACTATTTGAAGTTGTTTGGTAAACAGATTTATTTTTTAAATCTCCTACCTATTAATTTGCAAAATATTAAGTAGTATTATTTTATTTTGAATAAACTTGTATGAATAGATATAATTATTTTATGACAAAACAAAAGATCATAACTATTTGAAATAAAAAATTGTTTAAACATTAATACTTATTTGAGCTTACTCAATAAACAGATTTATTTTTTAAATCTTTTACTTAGTAATATTTGGAATTTTAATAAATTAGTATTATTTTATTTCAAATAAGCTTGTATGGATAGAAACAATTGGTTTATCACAAACAAAAAGTCTTAACTATTTGAAATAGATAATTATTCAAATAGTTAGAACTATTTGAATATGTTTAGAAAATAAATTTATTTTTTAAATTTTTACTTATTAAATTTTGGAATATTAATAAATTTAATTATTTTATTATGAACAAACAATTATCTTATGACAAAACAAAAGGTCATAGCATTTTGAAATAGATAATTATTCAAATAGTCATAACTATTTCAACTTGTTTAGTAAACAGATTCATTTTTTTAAATCTCTTACCAATTAATTTTCAAAATATTAATAAATTAGTGATATTTTATTTTGAATAAGCCTATATGAATTGATACAATTATTTTATGACAAAACAAAATGTCATAACGATTTGAAACAAATAATTATTCAAATAGTTATGACTATTTGAACTTGTTCAGTAAACATATTTATTTTAAAATATTTTACTTATTAATTTTTAAAATATTAATAAATTAATATTATTTTAATCTGAATAGGCTTGTATGAAGAAAAACAATTGTTTCATGACAAACAAAAAGTCATAACTATTTGAAATAAATACTTTTTCAAATAGTCAAACTATTTGAACTTATTTGATAAATAGATTTATTTTTTAAATCTTTACTTATTATGTGTCTACACATTAATAAATTTATGTAATTTTATTTGAAATAAGCTTGTATGAATAGAAATTTTTGTTTTATGACAAAACAAAAGGTTATAGCGATTTGAAATAGATAATTGTTCAAATAGTCATAATCATTTATACTTGTTCGGTAAACAAATTCATTTTTTAAATCTCTTACTTATTAATTTTTAGAATATTAATAAAATAGAATTATGTTATTCAAATAAGCTTGTACGAATAGAATCAATTGTTTTGTGATAAAACGAAGGTTATAATGATTTGAAATAGATAATTGTTCAAACAATCATAACTATTTGCACTGGTCAAGCCAACAGTTTCATTCTTCAAATCCGTTACTTATTAGCTTTCAAAATATTAATAAATTAGCATTACTTTATTTCTAATAAGACTATATAAACAGAAATAATTGTTTTTATCACAAAAAAAATAGTCATAATGATTGAAATTAATTGTTGAAATAGTTATAACTAATTAAACTAGTTTAGTAAACAGATTTATTTTTTAAATTTCTTACTTCTTAATTTACAAAATATTAATAAATTAATATTATTTTATTCCAAACAAACTTATATGAACAAAAATATTTGTTTTATGACAAAACAAAAGGTCATAAAGATTTGCAATAGATAATTATTTAAATAGCCATAATTATTTGAACTGGTTAGGCAAACATAATTATTTTTTAAATCTCTTACTTATTGAGATTTGAAATATTAATAAATTATTTTATTTTATTTTGAATAAATTACTAAGAATTGAAAAAAGTTTTTACGACAAAATAAAAGGTCATAATGATTTGAAATAAAGAAATGTTCATATAACCTTAACTGTTTGAACTAGTTTAGCAAACAAATTTATTTTTTAAGTCTTTTAGTTATTAATTTTCAGAATATTATTACATTAGTATTATTTTATTTCAAATAAACTTGTGTGAACAGAAATAATCATTTTATGAGATAACAAAAGGTTATAACAATTTGAAATATATAATTATTCAAACAGTCATAACTATTTGAACTGGTTCAGTAAACATATTAACTTTTTAAATCTTACTGATTAATTTTTTGAAATATTAGTAAATTAGTATTTTTTTTATTTCGAATAAGCTTGTATGATGAAAAACAATTGTTTTATGACAAAACAAAAGTTCTTAATGATTTGAAATAGATAATTGTTCAAATGGCCATAATTATTTAAACTAATTTAACAAACTGATTTATTTTTTAAATCTCTAACTTATTAATTTTTGAAATATTAATAAAGTAATATTATTTTATATCAGATAAACTTTTGTGTACTGAAATAGTTATTTTATGATAAAATAAAATGTCATAATGATTTTAAATAGATAATTATTTGAATAGTCTTAACTATTTGAACTTATTCGATAAATAAATTTTTTTAAATTTCTTATTAATTTTCTTAATGTTAATAAATTAGTATTATTATATTTTGAATAAGCATGTATGAATTGAAACAATTATTTTTTGACTAAACAAAAGATCAAAACAATTTTGGAATAGATAATTGTTCTAATAGTCTTATCTATTTGAAATGGTTTAGAAAGCACATTTATTTTTAAATCCCCATTGATTTTCAAAATAGTAATAAATTGCAATTATTTTATTCTAAATAATTTTGTATGAATAGAAAAAATTATTTTACGACAAAACAAAATGTCATAACAATTTGAATAGATAACAGTTCAAATGGACATGACTATTTGAACTTGTTCGATAAATAAATTTATTTTTTAAATCTCTAACTTATTAATTTTTAGAATAAAAATAAATAAGTATTATTTTATTCCACATAAACTTGTATGAATAAAAATAATTGTTTTATAATAAAACAAAAGATCATAAATGATTTGAAATATATAACTATTCAAATAGTCATAACTATTTGAACTTGCTCGATAAATAGATTTATTATTTAAATCTTTTATTTATTAATTTTAGAAATATTAATAAATCAGTATTATTTTATTCTAAATAAGCTTGTATGAATAGAAACAATTGGTTTATAACAAAATAAATTGTTATAATGATTTGAAATAGATAATTGTTCAAATAGTCATAACTGTTTGAACGTGTTTAGAAAATGCATTTATGTTTTAAATTTTTACTTATTAATTTTCAGAATTTTAATAAATTTATATTATTTTATTCGAAATAAGCTTGCATGAACAAAACCAATTATTTTATGACAAAACAAATGGTCATATTGTTTTGAAATAGATAATTATTTAGATAGTCATAACTAATTAAACTTTTTCAGTAAACAAATTCACTTTTTTAATTCTCTTACTCACGCTTATATTAACTAAAACAATTGTTTACAAAATAAAAGGTCACAATGATTTGAAATAGATAATTATTCAAATAATCATGACTATTTGAACCTATTCAGTAAACATATTGATTTTTTAAATCTTTTACTTATTAATTGTCAAAATATTAATAAATTAATATTATTTTAATCTGAATAAGTTTGTATGAACAAAAACAATTGTTTTATGACAAAACAAAAAGTCATAGCCATTTTGTTTGCAAAACTATTTCAAATAATTATGACTATTTGAACAATTATCTATTTCAAATTGTTATTACCCTTTGTTTTGTCATAAAACAAATGTTTTTGTTCATATAAG
Organism: Durio zibethinus; assembly: GCF_047325235.1. NCBI lineage: Eukaryota > Viridiplantae > Streptophyta > Magnoliopsida > Malvales > Malvaceae > Durio > Durio zibethinus. Next base: position 28,175,361 of record NC_143169.1, read on the forward strand.
TTTGTTCAGAATAAAATAATATTAATTTATTAATATTTCAAAAATTAATACATAAGAGATTTAAAAAATAAACCTGCTTGCCAAACCAGTTCAATTAGTTATAATTATTTGAATAATTATTTATTTCAAATCATTATGATCATTTGTTTTATCATAAAATAATTGTTTCTGTTCATACAATCTTATTCAAATAAAGTAATGCTAATTTATTAATATTTTAAAAATTAATAAGTAACGGATTTAGAAACTGTATCTATTGGCCTGATCAGTGTAAATAATTATGATTGTTTGAACAATTATCTATTTCAAATCATAATGACCTTTTTTTTTGTCACAAAAATAATTGTTTCTGTTCATACAAGCTTATTTGGAATAACATTATTCGAATTTATTGATATTCCAAAAATTAATAAGAGATTTAAAAAATGAATTTGTTTATTGAACAAGTTCAAATAGTTATGGCTGTTTGAACAATTATCTATTTCAATTTGCTATAACCTTTTGTATTGTCATAGAACAATTTTTTCTATTCATACAAGCTTATCTCAAATCTATTAACTAAATAATTTCAAATAGTTATGATTATTTGAACAATTATTTTATTTCAACCTTTTGTTTTGCCATAAAACAATTATTTTTGTTCATACTAGCTTATTCAAATTAAAATAATATTAATTTTTTAATATTTTGAAAATTAATAAGTAAAAGATATAAAAAATAAATATGTTTATCGAACAAGTTCAAATAGTAATAATTGTTTGAATAGTTATCTATTTCAAATCATTATGACCTTTTGTTTCATCATAAAATAATTGTCTCAATTCATTTAGGCTTATTCGAAATAAAATAATACTAATTTATTACTATTTCAAAAATTAATGAGTAAGAGATTTAAAAAATGAATCTGTTTATTAAACAAGTTTAATAGTTATGACTATTTAAACAATTATCTATTTCAAATCATTATGACATTTTGTTTTGCCATAAAATAATTGTTTTTGTTCATACAAGCTTATTTCGAATAAAATAATATGAATTTTGTTAGCTTTATAGGTTAGATGGTGATCCAAGAGGGGGGTGATTCGATATTTCTAAATTCTTCCCAAATAATGATTTCAATATAGTTGAATGAAAATTAAGACAATAAGCCCTTTTGATGAAAATATAATGAAAACAATAACAATTAATGAACTTAAAATTAAATATGAACAATAATAAATTATAAGGAGATAGGGATACAGAAATCAAACACAATGATTTATAGAGGTTAAGTCCTTCTCCACAAGGCACTTACATCCTCTCTCTTGGTTGTCCGCACCAAGGCTCCAATCTACTATGTGTTAAAGATTACAAACAAGCTTCTCAAAGCTTTACAAACTCAACACTACACACTCTTAAGGGTTATCCTCCCCCTTAAGCTTACAAGCACACAACACAAAAATTTTGAAGTGTTTTGCAAACTCTAAGAACCTCTCAAAGGTTGGATGTTTGCTAATTTGAAGTATACAATGGTATAGACAAGAAAATGATGAATAAACAACAAAAATAATTTGGATACAATAAATGCAAAAATATAGACTTTGAAGCTCTAAAAACTCTTGATTAGTTGAAAGAAAGAAAATATTGCTTGTTGGCTCTTGCTTTCTTGATTCATCAATCTTCTTAGTGTGTTGGAGTGCCCAATTTATAGAGAAATTGAAGAAGTAGCTGTTGGAAGTGTTTGGGAAGTGAAAGTAGCCGTTGAATCCTTGATAAAATAGTCGTTGGAATGATTTTGGCCTTCAGGGGATTGATCCCTTCCCTTAAGGGATCGATTGGTTCATGTTTTAAACTAATTTCCTTTTGAAAATAGCCTAACCAATTGGTCCCTTTTGTAGGGGATCGATCCCTTTTCTGGACTTTGGGTCTTGGGAGCATTTTGTTTGAAAACCAATCGATCCCTTCCAATGGGGATCGATCCTATCCATGCTGGGTGGTAGTTTCATGTTTTGCACTCTACTTACTAATTTGATCATAACTTGAGTTATAAAAATCCAAAATCACAAATATTTTGAAGATTTAGAAAACTAGACTTAAAGGGCTTTCTATCCATATAAAGTTCATCACTTAATTCACTATGTACGAATTATAATGAATTTTCAAAGTTATGTCTTGTGCAGTTTTTCTGATAACTGCAGAGTGTCTAGTAAAATTCAAAATATTTTCTTAGAAAATTAGGATTTTGATTTTGTTTAATCCATAAGAAAGTAGACTCAAATAGCTTTCCAACCATATAAAATTTAAATTTAAGACTTTGTAAATTAATACAAAAAAATAAAACAAGTTCAATGTTGGAAAACTTTATTATTGTAAAACAGCTTTCTTAAGTTAATCTATTTCTCAAAACCAATATTATCAAAATTGTATTAAGTATAAAATGAATAAGTTCACTTTAAAAACAACATTTGGACTTTCATTTAAGCTCAAATATATAATCTTTAAAGATAGATTTGGTTTGAGAAATATGAAAACAAAGAAAAGTTTGTTTAAGCTTTGAAAATCATATTATTTATTTAGTACCAAAATATAAAACTTCATGTACTAAATAAATCCTTTTTCAAAATCTTGATCAAGTTTATTTAGCTTTAATGTTTTGTCATTTCAAAATAAGGATCAATTCAAGGCTCACATACCAGTTTTCAAGATCAAGCGTTTACTACTACACCAAAAGCTATAGCTAATAGTGAAGGCCCAACTCTATTTTCTTATTCTCTTTTTGTAGCGTAGAGCCCCGTACTAAGCAACAGGTGGACATAAAGGGCTTCGCAAAGCCTTTATGGGATACCTCACCCATTGGGCTTTGGCAAGTTGGGTTGCTATACACTAGAATTCGATCCACCAAAGGATACCCCACCCAGATGAATCGACATACCGAGTCCCTATGGGAGACCGCTGGACCCCATAATCCAACAAATTTACTAATATTCCAAAGATTAATAAGTAAAAATATAAAAAATAAATATATTTTTTGAACACGTTTAAATAGTTATGGCTATTTGAGACAATGATCCTATTTGACCACTGTACATTGCTAGCATCAAGAAATGGAATAATCGCGAATCTCGAGTAATTGGCCAAGCCGCCAAAGTAGCTAAAGTAGTGATAAATCCTGTCAGTAAAATGGGCCCTATAGAAAGTCCATCTATTCCCAATCTCCAGTAAAAATCAAAAAAATTTATCCATTTATAATCTTCCTCCAGCTGGATTAATGGATCGTCCACAATTATCTATTTCAAATCATGATGACTTTTTGTTTTGCCATAAAACAATTGTTTTTATTCATAAAAGCTTATTAGAATAAAATAATAATTTATTAAAATTCCAAAAATAAATAAGTAAAAGATTAAAAAATAAATTTGTTTAACTAGTGAGTTCAAATAGTTATGAATATTTAAATAATTATTTGTTTTAAATTTTTATGATCTTTTGTTTTGTCATAAAACAATTGTTTCTATTCATACAAAATTATTTAGAATAAAATAATACTAATTTATTAATATTTTAAAAATTAATAAGAGATTTAAAAACTAAATCTGTTTACCAGACAGTTTAAATAGTTATGAGTATTTAAATAATTATCTATCTCAAATTGGTATGATCTTTGTTTTGTCATTAAACAATTGTTTCTATCTATACAAACTTATTCGGAGTAAAATATTGCTAAACTAATAATATTTTAAAAATTTATAAGTAAGAGATTTAAAAAATAAATATATTTGTTGAACCAGTTCAAATAGTTAAGACTATTAGAACAATTATCTATTTCAAATCATTCTGACCTTTTATTTAGTTATAAAATAATTGTTTCAATTCATACATACTTATTCGAAATAAAATAATATTATTTTATTAACATTTAAGAAATTAAAAAGCAAGCAATTTAAAAACATAAATCTATTAACCAAACAAGTTTAAATAATTATAACTATTTGAACAATTATCATTTTAAAATCGTTATGACCTTTTGTTTTATTATAAAATAATTGTTTCATTTCATAAAAGCTTATCCAAAATAAAATAATATTACTTTATTAATATTTCAAAAATTGAAAATTTGGAAATTTAAAACATAAATCAATTTATTCAATCAATTCAAATAGTTATGGCCATTTAAACTATTATCTATTTCAAATCATTTTGAACTTTTTTTTTGTCATAAAACAATTGTTTTTCATCATACAACCCTATTTAGAATAAAAAAATACTAATTTATTAATATTTCAAAAATTAATAAGTAGGAGATTATTTGTTTACTGAACCAATTCAAATAATTATGACTATTTGAACAATTATATATTTCAAGTCATTATAACCTTTTGTTTTGTCATAAAACAATTTTTTATGTTCATACAAGCTTATTCGAAATAAAATAATATTATTCTAATAATATTATGAAAATTAATAATTATGAGATTTGAAAATAAATTTGTTTGTTGAACCATTCAAATAGTTAAAGCTATATGAATAATTATCCATTTCAAATAATTATGTACTTTTGTTTTGTCATAAAATGAATGTTTTTGTTCATATAATTTTGTTTAGAATAAAATAATATTAATTTATTAATATTTTAAAAATTAATAAGAGATTTAAAAAATAAATTTGTTTACCAAACTAGTTCAATTAGTTATAACAATTTAAACAATTATTTATTTCATATTGTTATGACCATTTGTTTTGTCATTAAACAATTATTTCTATTGATACAATTTTATTTGGAATAAAGTAATGCTAATTTATTAATATTCTAAAAATTAATAAGTAACAGATTTAAATAATGAATCTGTTGGCCTGACCAGTGCAAATAGTTATGACTGTTTGAATAATTATCTATTTCAAATCATTATGACTTTTTGTTTTGTCACAAAACAATTGTTTCTATTCATACAAGCTTATTTAGAATAACATAATTCTAATTTATTAATATTCTAAAAATTAATAAATAAGTTATTTCAAAACTGAAATTGTTTATCAAACAAGTTTAAATAGTTATCACTATTTGAGCAATTACCTATTTCAAATCATCATAACCTTTTATTTTATCATAAAATAATTTTTGCTATTCTTATAAGCTTATTTCAATTAAAATAATACAAAGTTATTATCATTCAGATAATTAATAAGCAAAAGATTTGAAAAATAAATTTGTTTACTAAATAAGTTCAAATAGTTATGACTATTTGAATAAATATTTATTTCAAATCATTATGACCTTTTGTTTTGCCATAAAACAATTGTTTTCGTTCATACAAGCTTATTCAGATTCAAATAATATTAGTTTATTAATATTTTGAAAACTAATAAGTATAAGATTGTAAAAATAAATATGTTTATCGAACAAGTTTAAATAGTTATAATTATTTGAATAATAATCTATTTCAATTTGTTATGACCTTTTGTTTCATGATAAACAATTGTATCATTTCTCATAGGCTTATTTAAAATAAAATATACTAATTTATTAATACTCTAAAAATTAATGAGAAAGAGATTTAAAAAATGAATTTATTAACCGAACAAGTTCAAATGGTTATGACTATTTGAAAAATTATCTATTTCAAATCATTATGACCTTTTGTTTTATCATAAAATAATTGTTTTTGTTCATACAAGCTTATATTGAATAAAATAATATAAATTTGTTAATATTCCAAAAATTAATAAGTAAAAATTTTAAAAATAAATCTATTTTCTGAACACTTTCAAATAGTTATGACTATTTGAACAATTATCTATTTCAAATAGTCATGACCTTTTGTTTTATCATAAACCAATTGTTTTTGTTCATACAAGCGTATTTGAAATAAAATAATACTATTTTATTAATATTCCAAAAAATTAATAAGTAAAAGATTTAAAAAATAAATCTGTTTACCGCGTAAGTTCAAATAGTTATAACTATTTGAACAATCATTTATTTCAAATAGTTATGATCTTTTATTTTGTCATAAAGCAATTGTTTCTATTCACATAAGTTTATTCAAAATAAAATAATACTAATTTATTAATATTCTAAAAATTAATAGGTAGGAGATTTAAAAAATAAATTTGCTTACCGAACAAGTTCAAATAATCATGTCCATTTGAATAATTATCTGTTTCAAATCATTATGATATTTTGTTTTGTCATAAAACAATTGTTTCTGTTCATGCAAAATTATTCAAAATAAAATAATACTAATCTACTAATATTTTGAAAATTAATAAGAGATTTAAAAACTAAATCTATTTACTGAAACAGTTCAAATAGTTATGGCTATTTGAATAATTATCTATCTTAAATCGTTATGCTTTTTATTTTTTCATAAAACAATTGTTTCTTTTCACACCAGCTTATTTAGATTAAAATAATACTAATTTAATAATATTTTAAAAATTAATAAGTAAGAGATTTAAAAAATAAATGTGTTTGCCAAACTAGTTCAAATAGTTAAGATTTTTATCATAAAACACATTCAAATAGTTATTATTAGTTAAATAATTATTTATTTCAAATAGTTATGACCTTTTGTTTTGTTATAAACCAATTATTTCTATTCAAACATGTGTATTCGAAATAAAATAATGCTAGTTTATTCATATTCCAAAAATTAATAAGTAAAAGATTTTAAAAAAATAAATCGCTTTACTAAGCAAGTTCAAATAGTTATGACTAGATGAACAAGTATTTATTTCAAATAGTTATGATCTTTTGTTTTGTCATAAAATAATTATTTCTATTCATACAAGTTTATTTGGAATAAAAGAATACTAATTTATTAATATTCTAAAAATTAATAGGTAGGAGATTTAAAACATAAATTTGTTTATCAACAAGTTCAAATAGTCATGTCCATTTGAATAATTATCTATTTCAAGTTGTTATGACCTTTTGTTTTTAATAAAACAATTGTTTCTATTTATGCAAAATTATTTAGAATAAAATAATATTTATCTATTAATATTTTGAAAATTAATAAGAGATTTAAAACTAAATCTATTTTTTGAAATAATTAAAATAGTTATGACTATTTGAACTATTATCTATCTCAAATCGTTATGATCTTTATTTTGTTATAAAACAATTGTTTTTTTAATACAACCTTATTCAAATTAAATTAATACTAACTTAATAATATTACAAAAATTAATAAGTAAAAGATTTAAAAAATAAATATGTTTGCCGAACCAATTCAAATAGTTAACACTATTAGAACAATTATCTATTTCAAATTGTTCTAATATTTTGTTTAATCATAAAGAAATTTTTTCAATTCATACAAGTTTATTCAAAACAAAATAATACTAATTTATTAACATTTAAAAATTTAATAAGCAAGAGATTTAAAAAGATAAATCTATTTATCGAACAAGTTTAAATAGATTTGACTATTTGAACAATCAATCTAACTATTTTAAGTCATTATGACCTTTTCTTCCATCAAGTAAGAGATTTAAAAACTAAAACTATTTTTCGAATCAATTTAAATAGTTATGACTATTTAAACAAATATCATTCTCAAATCATTATGATCTTTGTTTTCTCTTAAAATAATTATTTCTGATCATGCTTATTTGGATAAAATAATAATAATTTAATAATATTCTAAAAATTAATAAGAGATTTAAAAAATAAATATGTTTGCCAAACCAGTTCAAATAATTAAAACTATTAGAATAATTATCTATTTCAAATCATTTTAACCATTTGTTTAATCATATAATAATTGTTTCAATTCATAAAAAACTTATTCGAAATAAAATAATACTAATTTATTAACATTTATTTATTTCAAATTGTTATACCCTTTTGTTCAAATAGTTAAGCCTATATGGACAATTATTTATTCAAAGTGTTATGACTTTTATTTGAGCTCATACAAGCGCATTCGGAACAGAATAAAATTAATTTATTAATATTTAAAAAATTTATAAGTAAGAGATTTAGAAAACCATTCTATTACCAAACTGGTTCAAATAATTATAACTATTTAAACAATTATCTATTTCAAATCATTATTACTTTTTTTTGTCATAAAACAATTGTTTTTGTTAATATAAGTTGGTTCAAAATAAAATAATACTAATTTATTAATATTTAGCAAGAGATTTTAAAAAGTGAATATGTTTACCAAACCATTTCAAATAGTTTTGGCTATTTGGATAATTATCTATTTCAAATCATTATAACCTTTTATTTTGTCATCAAACAATTGGTTATGTTCATACTATTTTATTTGGAATAAAATAATACTAATTTAATAATATTTTAAAACTTAATAACTAAGAAAATTATCAATATCAAATTGTTAAGATCTTTGTTTTGCAATAAAATAATTGATTTTGATCATAGAAGGTTATTCAATTAAATATAATGCTAATTTAATAATATTTCAAAAATTATTAAGTAAGAGATTTATAATATAAATGTATTTGCTGAACCAGTTCAAATAGTTAAAGCTATTAGAATAATTATCTATTTCAAATCATTTTTTACCTTTTGTTTAGTCATAAAATATTGTTTAGTCATAAAATATTTGTTTCATATCTTAGAAGCTTATTCATAATAAAATAATCCAAATTTATTAACATTCAAAAAATTAATAAGCTCAAGGTTTGAAAAAATAAATCTATTTACCGAACAAATTTAAATAGTTATCACTATTTGAACAATTATTTATTTAAAATCATTATGACCTTTTGCTTTAATATAAAACAATTGTTTTAGTTCATAAAAAGCTTATCCAAAATAAAATAGTACTAATTTCTTAATATTTCAAAAATTAATAAGCAAGAGTTTAAAAAAATAAATTTTTTTACCAAACAAATTCAAATAGTTACGACTATTTGAACAACTGTCTATTGAAAATCATTATGACCTTTTGTTTTGTTACAAAATAATTATTTCAGTTCATACAAGCTTATTCAAAATAAAATGATACTAATTTATTAATATTCAAAAAATTAATAAGAGATTAAAAAAGTGAATTTGTTTACCATATCAATTTAAATAATTATGGCCATTTCAAGAATTATGTATTTCAAATCATTATTACCTTTTTTTTGGTCATATAACAATTGTTTTTGATCATACAAATTTATTTGGAATAAAATAATACTAATTTATTAATCTTTCAAAAATTAATAAAAGATGTTTATTGAACCAATTTAAATAATTATGACTATTTAAACAAATGTATATTCAAATCACTATAACCTTTTGTTCTATCATAAAACAATTATTTCTATTCCTACAAGCTTATTTGAAATAAAATAATACTAATATAATAATATTTTGAAAATTAATAACTAAGAGATTTAAAAAATAAATTTGTTTGTTGAACTAGTTCTAATAATTAAACTATATTAACAGTTATCTATTTCAAATTGTTTTTGTTTTGTCATAAGACAATTTTTTCAATTCATACTAGCTTATTCGGAATAAAATAAAATGCATTTATTAATATATCAAAATTTAATATGTAAGAGATTTAAAAAATAATTTTGTTTACCTAACCAGTTCAAATAATTATGACTATTTGAACAATTATCTTCTCAAATCATTATGACCTTTTATTTTGTCATAAAATAAATATTTTTGTTTGTATAAGTTTGTTCAAAATAAAAAAAATACTAATCCATTAATATTTCAAAAATTAATAAGAGATTTAGAAAATAAATCTATTTACCAAAACAGTTCAAAATAGATATGACTATTTGAGCAATTATTTATTTCAAATTGTTATGATTTTTTTTCTATTATAAAATAATAATTTCTATTCATACAAACTTAGTCAGATTAAAATAATACTAATTTATTAATATTTCAACAATTAATAAGTAAAAATTTTCAAAAGTAAATATGTTTATTGAACTAGATCAAATAGTCATGACTATTTTGAATAAATATCTATTTGAAATTGTTATGACCTTTGGTTCTGTCATAAAAAAATTATTTCAGTTCATATAAGCTTATTCAAAATAAAATAATACTAAGTTATTAATATTTCAAAAATTAATAATTAAGAGATTTATAAAATGAATATATTTACTGAACAAGTGTAAATAATTGTGACTATTTTAACAATTATCTATTTGAAATTGCTATAACTTTTGATTTTGTCATACAATGATTTTTTCTATTCATACAAGCTTATTTCTAATAAAATAATACAAATTTATTAATATTAAGACAATTAATAAGTAAAAGATTTAAAAAATAAATATGTTTATCGAACAAGATCAAATCTTTATAACTATTTGAATAATTATTTATTTCAAATTGTTATGACTTTTTGTTTTGTCATAAAACAATTGTTTCTATTTATAAAAGCTTATTAGGATTAAAATAATATTAATTTATTAATATTGCAACAATTAATAAGTAAAAGATTTAAAAAATAAATATGTTTTCTGAATAAATTCAAATAGTCATGACTATTTGAATAATTGTTTATTTTAAATTATTGTGAGCTTTTGTTTTATAGTAAAACAATTGTTTCAACTCATATAAGCTTATCTGAAATAAAATAATACTAATTTATTAATATTCCAGAATTAATGAGTAAGAGAATTAAAAAATAAATATGTTTACCGAACATGTTTAAATAGTTATGACTATTTGAACAATTATCTATTTCAAAACATTATGGCCTTTTGTTTTGTCATAAAATAATTGATTTCGTTCATGCAAGCTTATTTCAAATAAAATATTATAAATTTATTAATATTTTAAAAATTAATAAGTAAAAATTTAAAAAACAAGTATGTTTTTTGAACACGTTCAAATAGTTATGACTATTTGAACAATTATCTACTTCAAATTGTTATGTCCTTTTGTTTTGTCATAAATCAATTGTTTTTGTTCATTAAAGCTTATTCGGAACAAAATAATACTAATTCCTTAAAAGACCAAAATTTAATAAGTAAAAGATTTAAAAAATAAATCTGTTTACCTAGGAGTTCAAATAGTTATGACTATTTGAATAATTATTTATTTCAAATTGTTATGATATTTTGTTTTGTCATAAAATAGTTGTTTCCATTCATACAAATTTATTCAAAATAAAATAATGCTAATTTATTAATATTCTAAAAATTAATAAGTTGGAGATTTAAAACATAAATTTGTTCACAAAACAAGTTTAAATGGTCATATCCATTTGAACTATTATCTATTTCAAATAGTTATGACACTTTGTTTTATCGTCAAACAATTATTTCTATTCATACAAAACTATTCAGAATAAAATAATACTAATTTATTAATATTTCAAAAATTAATAAGAGATTCAAAACAAAATCTATTTAACAAACCAATTTAAATAGTTATGAGTATTTGAACAATTATCTATCTCAAATCATTATGATCTTCACTTTGTCATAAAACAATTGTTTCTATTCACACTAGCTTATTCGGAGTAAAATATTGCTAAATTAATAATATTCTAAAAATTAATAAAAGATTTAAAAAATAAATATGCTTACAGAACCAATTCAAATAGTTAAGACTATTCGAACAATTATCTATTTCAAACCATTCTAAACTTTTGTTTAGTCATAAAATAATTTTTTTAGCTCATACATGCTTATTTAAAATAAAATGATACTAATTTATTAACATTTAGAACATCAATACACAAGAAATTTTAAAAAATAAATATGTTTACCAAACAAGTTTAAATAGTTATGATGATTTAAACAATTATCTATTTAAAATAAATCTAACCTTTTGTTTTATCATAAAACAATTGTTTCAGTTTGAAAAGGCTTATTCGAGATAAAATAATATTATTTTATTAAAATTTTAAAATTTGATGAGTTAGATATTTAAAAATTAAGTCAGTTTATCAAATCGATTTAAATAATTGTAGCAATTTGAATAATTATCTATTTCAAATCATTATGAACTTTTCTTTTGTCATAAAACAATTGTTTTTCATCATATAAGCCTGTTCGAGATAAAAAAATACTGATTTATTAATATTTCAAAAATTAATAAATAGGAGATTTAAAAAATAAATTCATTTACTAAATTGGTTTCTATTTGAACAATTATCTATTTCAAATGCTATAACCTATTATTATGTTATAAAATAATGTTTTAGTTTATATAAGCATATTGAAAATAAAATAATACTAATTTAAAAATATTCTAAAAATTAATAACTAAAAGATTTAAAAAATAAATTTGTTTGCGAAAGTAGTTCTAACAGTTAAGACTATATGAACAATTATCTGTTTCAAATCGTTATGACCTTTTTTTTTGTCATAGAATAATCGTTTCAGTTCATACAAGCTTATTCAAAATAAAATAAAACTAATTTATTAATATTTCAAAATTTAATAAGTAAGTGATTTAAAAAGTGACTCTGTTTGTCAAATCTATTCAAATAATTATGGCGATGTCAATAATTATCTATTTCAAATTGTTATTACCTTTTGCTTCATCATATAATGATTTTATTTGAAAGTTCAATCTTATTTAGAATAAAATAATACTAATTTACTAATCTTTCAAAAATTAATAAGTAAGAGATTTAAAAAATAAATCTGTTTACTGACTTAGTTCAAATAGTTTTGACTATTTGAACAATTATAAACTTGAAATCTTTATAACATTTTATTTTGTCATAAAATATTTATTTTTATTCATACAAGTTTATTTGGAATAAAATAACACTGATCTAATAATATTCCAAAAATTAATAACTAAGAGAATTAAAAAATAAATTTCTTTGTCGAACCAGTTCAAATATTTAATACTATAGAATAATTATCTATTTCAAATCATTATGACCTTTTGTTTTGTCATAAAATAAGTTTTTTTTGAATTCATACTAGATTATTTGGAATAAAATAAAATGAATTTATTAATATTTCAAAATTAATAAGTAAGAGATTTAAAAAATAATTCTGTTTATGTAACTAGTTCAAATAATTATGACTAATTGAATAATTATCTATTTCAAATCATTATTAACTTTTGTTTTGTCATAAAACAAATGTTTTTGTTCGTATAAGTTTGTTCGAAATAAAGTAATACTAATATATTAATATTTCAAAAATTAATAAGTGATTTAAAAACTAAATCTATTTATCAAACTAGTTCAAATAGTTATACCTATTTGAGCAATTATTTATTTGAACATACAAGCTTTTTTGAAATAAAATAAAACTAATTTATTAATATTTCAAGAATTAATAAGACATTTAAAAAATAAATATGTTTGCTAAACTAGTTCAAATAGTTATGACTATTTGAACAATTATCTATTTCAAATTGTTATAACTCTTTTTTTCTATTATAAAAATTTATTTATGTTCATAAAAGCTTATTCAAAATAAAATAATACTAATTTAATAATATTCTAAAAATTAATAACTAAGATTTAAAAAATGAATACGTTTGTCAAACCAGTTCAAATAGCTAAGACTATATGAATAATTATTTATTTCAAATTGTTTTGACCTTTTGTTTTGTCATAAAATAATTATTTCAACTCATACAAGCTTATTTGAAATAGAATAAAATTAATTTATTAATATTTCTAAAATTTATAAGAGATTTCAAAAATAATTCTATTTACTGAACTAGTTCAAATAATTATAACTATTTGAACAATTGTCTATTTCAAATCATTATTACTTTTTTGTTTTGCCAGAAAACAATTGTTTTTGTTAATATAAATTTGTTCGAAATAAAATTGTACTAATTTATTAATATTTAGAAAATTAATCAGCAAGAGATTTAAGTAAATCTACTTGCCAAACTATTTCAAATAGTTTTGACTATTTGAATAATTATCTATTTCAAATCATTATAACCTTTTGTTTTGTCAGCAAAAAATTGGTTCTATTTATACTATTTTATTCGAAATAAAATAATACTAATTTAATAATATTTTGAAACTTAATAACCAAGAAAATTAAAAAATAAATCTAATTGCCTAACCAGTTCAAATAGTTAAGACTATATGAATGATTATCTATTTCAAATCATTATGACCTTTTCTTTTGTCGTAAAACAATTGTTTTGTTTGTACAAGCTTATTCAAATTAAAATAATACTAATTTTAAAATGTTTTAAAATTTAATAAGTATGAGATTTAAAAATAAACTTGTTTATCGAATTAGTTCAAATGGTTAAAACTATTAAAATAATTATCTATTTCAAATCATTTTGACCTTTTATTGAGTCAAAACAATTTTTCAGTTCATACAAGCTTATTTAGAATAAATTAATACTAATTTACTAACATTTGGAAAATTAATAAGAAAGAGATTAAAAAAATAAATCTATTTGCTGAATAAGTTCAAATAATAATTATTATTTTAACAATTATCTATTTAAAATCATTATAACCTTTTGATTTGTCATAAAACAATTGTTTCAATTAATACAAGCTTAGATAGAATAAAATAATACTAATTTATTAATATTTCCTATATTAATAAGTAAGAGATTTAAAAAATAAATCGATTTACCGAATTAGTTAAAATAATTATGGCCAGTTGAATGATTATATATTTCAAATTATTATGACCTTTTGTTTTATCATAAAATAATTGTTTTTTTATCATACAAGCTTATTAAAAATAAAATAATACTAATTGATTAATATTTCAAAAATTAATAAGTAACATATTTAAACAATAAATCTATTTATCGAACCGATTTAAATAGTTATGACTATTTGAACAATTGTCAATCTCAAATCATTAAAACCTTTATTTTGTCATAAAATAGTTGTTTCTAATCATAGAAGCTTATTTGGTTAAAAATAATACTAATTTAATAATATTTCAAAAATTAATAAGTATGAGATTTAAAAAATAAATGTGTTTGCCAAACCAGTCCAAATAGTTAAAACTATTAGAATAATTATTTATTTCAAATTATTTTGACCTTTTGTTTAGTCATAAAATATTTGTTTTATATCTTACATGCTTATTTCGATAAAGTAATCTAAATTTATTGACATTCAAAAAATTACTAAGCAAAAGATTTGGAAAAATAAATCTGCTTATTGAATAAGTTCAAATAGTTATGACTATGGGGACAATTATTTATTTAATATTGTTATGACCTTTTGTTTTGACATAAAACAATTATTACAATTCATTAAAGTTTATCCAAATTAAAATAATACTAATTTCTTAATATTTCAAAAATTAATAAGTAAGAGTTTAAAAAAATAAATTTGTTTACTGAAAAAATTCAAATAGTTATGACTATTTAAACAATTATCTATTTAAAATTGTTATGACCTTTTATTTTGTCATAAAACAATTGTTTCAGTTCATATAAGCTTACTTGAAATAAAGTAATGCTAATTTATTAATATTTCAAAAAATTAATAAGTGATTTAAAAAGTGAATCTATTTATAAAATCAATTTAAATAATTATAGCCATTTCAACAATTATCCATTTCAAATTGTTATTACCTTTTGTTTGGTCATATAACAATTGTTTTTTTATCATACAAGCTTATTCCGAATAAAATAATACTAATTTATTAATCTTTCAAAATTTAATAAGAGATTTAAAAAATAAATATGTTTACCGAACCAATTCAAATAGTTATGATTATTTGAATAATTGTATACTTCAAATCATTATAACCTTTTGTTTTGTCATAAAACAATTATTTATATTCGTACAAGCTTATAAAAATAAAATAATACTAATCTAATAATATTCCAAAAATTAATAACTTAGAGATTTAAAAAATAAATTTGTTTACCGAACCCATTAAATAGTTAAGACTATATGAACAATTATCTATTTCAAATTGTTATGACCTTTTTTCTTGCCATAAAACAATAATTTTCAATTCATACTAGCTTATTAAGAATAAAATAAAATGAATTTATTAATATTTAAAAAATTAATAAGTAAGAGATTAAAAAAATAATTCTATTTACCTAATCAGTTCAAAGAATTATGACTATGTGAACAATTATCTATTTCAAATTGTTATAAACTTTTGTTTTGTCGTAAAACAAAGGTTTATGTTCATATAAGTTTGTTTAGAATAAAATAATACTAATCTATTAATATTTCAAAAATTAATAAGAGATTTAAAAAATAAATATGTTTATCAAAGCAGTTCAAATAGTTATGACTATCAAAATAATTATTTATTTCAAATCATTATGGATTTTTGTTTTGCTATAAAACAATAGTTTCTATTCATACAAACTTATTCAGATTAAAATATTATTAATTTATTAAAATTTAAAAATTAATAAGTAAAAATCTTAAAAAATAATTATGTTTATCGAACCACATCAAATTGTAATGACTATTTGAATAATTATCTATTTTAAATTATTATGACCTTTTGTTTTCTCAAAAAAAAAAATTTATTTCAGTTCATATAAACTTATTTGAAATAAAATAATACTATGTTATTAATATTATGGAAATTAATAATTAAGAGATTTCAAAAATGAATCTGTTTATCAAACAAGTTTAAATAATTATGACTATTTAAACAATTATCTATTTGGAATCGCTATAACCTTTTGTTTTGTTATAAAATGACTTTTTCTGTTAATACAAGCTTATTTTCAATAAAATAATATAAATTTATTAATATTGAAACAATTAATAAGTAAAAGATTTAAAAAATAAATCTATTTACCGAACAAGTTCGAATCGTTATGACTATTTGAACAATTATTTCAAATTGTTATGATTTTTTATGTCATAAAACAACTGTTTTGTTCATACAAGCTTATTCAAATTAAAATAATATTAATTTATTAATATTTTGACAAATAATAAGTAAAAGATTTAAAAAATAAATATGTTTACCGAAAAAGTTCAAATAGTCATGATTATTTGAATAATTATCGAATTCAAATTATTGTGACCTTTTGTTTTGTAATAAAATAATTGTTTCAGTTCATATAAACCTATTTTAAATAAAATAATACTAATTTATTAATATTCCAAAAATTAAAGTGTAAGAGAATTAAAAAAATGAATCTATTTACTAAACAAGTTCAAATAGTTATGACTATCTAAATAATTATCTATTTAAAAATATTATGACATTTTGTTTTCTCGTAAAACAATTGGTTTTGTTCATGCAAGCTTATTTCAAATAAAATAATATAAATTTATTAATATTCCAAAAATTAATAATTAAAAATTTTAAAAATAAAATCAATTTTCAGAACATGTTTAAATAATTATGACTATTTGAACAATTATCTATTTCAAATCATTATGACCATTTGTTTTGTCATAAATGAATTATTTCTTTTCAAACAAGCTTATTTCAAATAAAATAATACTAATATTTTAATATTCCAAAATTAATAAGTAAAACATTTAAAAATAAATTTATTTACCAAGTGAGTTTAAATTGTTATGACTATTTAAACAATTATTTATTTCAAATTATTATGCTCTTTTGTTTTGTCATAAAACAATTGTTTCTATTCATACAAGTTTATTCAAAATATAATAATACTAATTTATTAATGTTCTAAAAATTAATAAGTTGAAGATTTAAAAAATTAATCTATTTATTGAACAAGTTCAAATAGTCATGTCTATTTGAACTATTATCTATTTGAAATTGTTATGATATTTTAGTTTGTCGTAAAACAATTATTTTTATTCATAAAAAAATAATACTAATTTATTACTATTTCAAAAATTAATAAGAGATTTAACAACTAAATCTCTTTACCGAATCAGTTCAAATAGTTATAACTATTTGAACAATTATTTATCTAAAATTGGTATGATCTTTGTTTTATCCTAAAATATTTATTTCTATTCATAGAAGCTTGTTCAAAGTAAAATACTACTAAATTAATAGTATTCTAAGAACTAATAAGGATTTAAAAAATAGATGTGTCTACTGAACAATTCAAATAGTTAAGACTATTAGAACAATTATCTATTTCAAATCATTTTGACATTTTGTTTAGTTATAAAATAATTATTTCAGTTCATATATGCTTATTCAAAATAAAACAATACTATTTTATTAACATTCAAAAAATTAATAAGCAAGAAATTAAAAAAATAAATCTATTTATCAAACAAGTTCAAATAGTTATGACTATATGAACAATTATCTATTTAAAACTGTTATGACCTTTTTATTTTATCATAATACAATTGTTTTAGCTCATAAAAGCTTATCAAAAATAAAATAATATTACCTTATTAATATTTTAAAAATTGATAAGTTGGAGATTTAAAAAATAAATCAATTTATCGAATCAGTTCAAATAATTATGGCCATTTGAATAATTATCTATTTTATTTGTCATGAACTTTTGTTTTGTCATAAAAAAATTATTTTTCATCATACAAAACTATTCGAAATAAAATAATAGTAATTTATTAATATTTCAAAAATTAATAAGTAGGAGATTTAAAAATAAATTTCTTTACCGAATCAATTCAAAAGGTTATGACAATTTGAGCAATTATATATTTCAAATTGTTATAACCTTGTGTTCTGTCATAAAATAATTATTTATGTTCGTACAAGCTTTTTTAGAATAAAATAATACTAATGTAATAATATTATGAAAATTAATAACTAAGAGATTTCAATAAATTTATTTGAACCAGTTCAAATAGTTAAGGCTATATGAACAATTCTTTATTTCAAATCGTTATGACCTTTTGTTTTATTGTAAAACAATTTTTTCAGTTCTTAGTAACTTATTCGAAATAAAATAAAACAAATCTATTGATATTAAAAATTAATCAGCAAGAGATTTAAAAAATAATTTTGTTTCTTGAACCAATTCAACAAATTATGACTATTTAAATAATTATCGATTTCATATCATTATGACCTTTTGTTTTGCCATAAAACAAATGTTTTTTTTTCAAATAAGTTTGTTCAAAATAAAATAATATTAATTTATTAATATTTTGAAAATTAATAAGTAAGAGAGTTAAAAAAATAAATTTGTTTATTAAACCAATTCAATTAGTTTAACTATTTAAACAATTATTTATTCAAATTATTATGACCATTTGTTTTATCATAAAACAATTGTTTCTAGTCATACAGTCTTATTCAAAATAAAATAATGCTAATTTATTAATATTCTAAAAAGATAACTAATGAATTTCAAAAATGAATTTGTTAGCTTGCCGAGTGCAAATATTTATGATTGTTTGAACAATTATCTATTTCAAATCGTTATAATCTTTTGTGTTATCACAAATCAATTATTTCTATTCATACAAGTTTATTTGAAATAACATACTTCTAGCTTATTAATATTCCAAAAATTAATAAGTAAGAGATTTAAAAAATAAATCTATTTGTTGAACAAGTTAAAACAGTTATGACTATTTATCAATTATCTATTTCAAATCGCTATAACCTTTTGTTTTGTCATAAAACAATTTTTGCTATTCATACAAGCTTATTTCAAATAAAATAACACAAATTTATTAATATTTAAACAATTAAAAAAATAAAAGATTTAAAAAATAAATCTGTTTATCAAATAAGTTTAAATAGTTATGACTATTTGAATAATTATTTATTTTAAATCATTACGACTTTCTTTTATAAAAAATTGTTTTTGTTCATACAAGCTTATTCATATTAAAATAATATTAATTTATTAGTATTTCCTCAAATAATAAGTAAAAGATTTTAAAAATAAATATGTTTACCTAAAAAATCCAAATAGCCATAACTATTTGAATAATTATCTATTTCAAATTGCTATGACCTTTTGTTTGATTTTAAAATAATTGTATTAGTTCATATAGGCTTATTCAAAATAAAATAATACTAATTTACTAATGTTCCTAAAATTAATGAGTAAGAGATTTAAAAAATGAATTAGTTTACTAAACAAGTTTAAATAGTTCTTACTATTTGAACAATTATCTATTTCAAATTGTTTTGACCTTTTTGTTTTATCATAAAACAATTATTTCTATTCATACACAGTTATTCCAAATAAAATAATATAAATTTATTAATATTTCAAAAATTAATAAGTAGAAATGTAAAAAATAAATCTATTTTCTAAACACATTCAAATAGTTATGACCTTTTGTTTTGTCATAAACCAATTGTTTCTGTTCATACAAGCTTATTCAAAACAAAATAGTACTAATTTATTAGTATTCCAAAAATTGATAAGTAAAAGATTTAAAAAATAAATCTGTTTATTGAGCAAACTTAAATAGTTATGATCGTTTGAATAATTATTTGTTTCAAATAGTTATGATATTTTGTTTTGTCATAAAATAATAGTTTCTATTCATACAATTTTATTTGAAATAAATAATACTAATTTATTAATATTATAAAAATTAATAGGTTGGAGATTTAAAAAATAAATCTATTTACCAAACAAGTTTAAATAGTTATGTCCCTTTGAATAATTATCTATTTCAAATCATTATGACATTTTGTTTTGTCATAAAACAATTGTTTCTCTTCATACAAAATTATTTAGAATAAAATAATACTAATTTATTAATGTTTTAAAAATTAATTAGAGATTTAAAAACTAAATCTGTTTACTAAATCAGTTCAAATAATTATGACTACTTGAACAATTATCTATCTCAAATCGTTATGATCTTTATTTTGTCATAAAACAATTGCTTCTTTTCATATAAGCTTATTTCGATTAAGATAATACTAATTTAATAATAAAAAATAAATGTGTTTTGCCAGTCTAGTTCAAATAGTTAAGACTATTAGAACAATTATCTATTTCAAATCATTCTGACCTTTTGTTTAGTCATAAAACAATTATTTTAGTTCATACAAGCTTATTTGAAATAAAATAATACTAATTTATTAATATTCAAAAAATTAATAGGCAAGAGATTTAAAAAAATTAATATGTTTACCTAACAAGTTTAAATAGATATAACCATTTGAACAATTATCTATTTAAAATTGTTTTGACCTTTTGTTTTGTCATAAAACAATTGTTTCAGTTCATAAAAATTTATCCAAAATAAAATAATACTACTTCATTAATATTTCAAAAATTGTTAAGCAAGAGATTTAAAAACTAAAGCTATTTTCCAAACTAGTCCAAATAGTTATGATCATTTGAACAAATATCAATCTCAAATCGCTATGATCTTTGTTTTGTCATAAAAAAACTCTTTCTTGTCATATAAGCTTATTCGGATTAAAATAATACTAATTTAATGATATTTCAAAAATTAATAAGTAAAAGATTTAAAAAATAAATGTGTTTGCCGAATCATTTCAAGTGGTTAAGACTATTAGAATAATTATCTATTTTAAATCATTCTAACCTTTTATTTAGTCATAAAATAATTGTTTTAGTTCATACAAGCTTATTTAGAATAAAATAATACTAATTTATTAACATTCAAAAAATTAATAGGCAAGAGATTTGAAAAAATAAATATGTTTACCAAACAAGCTCAAATAGTTATTATTATTTGAACAATTATCTACTTAAAATTATTATGAACTTTTGTTTTGTCATAAAACAATTGTTTTAGTTCATAAAAGCTTATCCAAAATAAGATAAGTTTACTTTATTAATATTTCATAAATTAATAAGTAAGAGCTTTAAAAAATAAATTAGTTTATCGAATCAGTTCAAATAATTATGGCCATTTGAACAATTATAAATTATAAATTGTTATTACCTTTTGTTTTATCATAAAACAATTATTTTTCAACATACAAGCTTATTTGAAATAAAATAATACTAATTTATTAATATTTCAAGAATTAGTAAGAGATCCAAAAATAAATAGTTATGACTATTTGAACAACTATGCATTTCAAATTGTTATAACCATTTATTTTGTCATAAAAGAATTATTTTTGTTCATACAAGTTTATTTAGAATAAAATAATACTAAATTAATAATATTCTAAAAATTCATAACAAAGAGATTTAAAAAATAAATCCGTTTGTCAAACCAATTCAAAAAATTAAGACTATATAAACAATAATCTATTTTAAATCGTTATGACATTTTGTTTTGTCATAAAATAATTATTTCAGCTCATAGAAGTTTATTTAGAATAAAATAAAACTAATTTGTTAAAATTTCAAAATTTTATAAGTAAGAGATTTAAAAAATACTATTATTTGCCGAATCAGTTAAAATAATTATAAAATAATTATAACTATTTGAACAATTATTTATTTCAAATCATTATTACTTTTTGTTTTGTCATAAAATAATTGTTTTTGTTCATATAAGTTTGTTCAAAATAAAATAATACTAATTTATTAAAATTTATAAAATTAGTCAATAAGAGATTTAAAAAATAAATTTGTTTACTAAACAAGTTCAAATAGTTTTGACTATATCAATAATTATCTATTTCAAATCATTATAACTTTTTGTTTTGTTGCCAAACAATTGGTTCTGTTCATACTATTTTATTTGGAATAAAATAATACTAATTTAATAATATTTTGAAACTTAATAACCAAGAAAATTAAAAGATAAATCTAATTGTCGAACGAGTCAAATAGTTAAGACTATATGAATGATTATCTATTTCAAATAGTTATGACTATTTGTTTTGACATAAAACAATTTTTTTGTTCGTTCAAGCTTATTGGAATTAAAATAATACAAATTTAATAATATTTCAAAATTAATAAGTAAGAGATAAAAAAAATTATTTATTGAACCAGTTTATATGATTAATACTATTAGAACAATTATTTATTTCAAATCGTTTTGATCTTTTGTTTTGTCATAAAAGCAATTGTTTCAATTTATACAAGCTTCCTTGAAATAAATTAATACTAATTTATTAACATTCAAAAAATTAAGAAGAAAGAGATTTAAGAAAATAAATCTATTTACCGAAAAAGTTCAAATAGTTATAACTATTTGAACAATTGTTTATTTAAAATTGCCATGACCTTTTGTTTTTTCATAAAACAATTGTTTCAATTAATACAAGTTTATACAGAATAAAATAATACAAATTTATTAATAAGTAAGAGATTTAAAAAATAAATTTGTTTATTAAATTAATTAAATAATTATGACAATTTGAACAATTATCTATTTCAAATTGCTATAACCATTTGTTTTGTTATAAAATAATTGTTTTTTTTATCATACAAGCTTATTCGAAATAAATAATACTAATTTTATTAATATTTCAAAAATTAATAAGTAAGAGATTTAAAAAATAAATGTGTTTGTCAAACCAGTTCAAATAGTTAAAACTATAAGAATAATTATCTATTTTAAATTGTTCTAACCTATTTTTAGTCGTAAAATATTTGTTTCATATCATACAAGCTTGTTTAGAACAAAACAATCCTAATATATTAACATTTGAAAAATTAATAAGCAAGAGATTTGAAAAAATAAATTTGTTTATCAAATAAGCTCAAGTAGTTATGACTATTTGAAAGATTAATATTTAAAATCGTTATGATCTTTTGTTTTGTCATAAAACAATTGCTTCAGTTCGTAAAAGGTTATCCAAAATAAAATAATACTAATTTTTTACTATTTCAAAAATTAGTAAGCAAGAGATTTAAAAAAATAAATGTGTTTTTTGAATAAATTCAAATAGTTGTGACTATTTGAACAATTGTATATTTTAAAATCATGATATTTTGTTTTATTATAAAACAATTGTTTCAATTCATTAAAGCTTATTCGAAATAAAATAATAATAATTTATTAATATTTCAAAAATTAATAAGTAAGTGATTTAAAAAGTGAATCTATTTACCAAAGCAATTCAAATAATTATCGCTATTTTAACAATTATCTATTTCAAATCATTATGAACATTATTTTGTAAAAAGTGAATCTATTTACCAAATCAATTCAAATAATTATAGCTATTTTAACAATTATCTATTTCAAATCATTATGAACATTATTTTGTCATAAAATAATTGTTTTTCATCATACAAGCCTGTTTGGAATAAAAAAAAAATACTAATTTATTAATATTTCAAAAATTAATGAGTAAAAGATTTAAAAAATAAATCTATTTATCGAAGCAGTTTTTATTTGAATAATTACCTATTTCAAATCATTATAACTTTTTTTTCTATTCTAAATAATTATTTCAGTTCATACAAGCTTATTTAAAATAAAATAATACTAATTTAATAATATTATGAAAAGTAATAACTAAGGGATTTAAAAAATAAATTTATTTGTCGAAGTAGTTTAAATA
This sequence comes from Durio zibethinus, assembly GCF_047325235.1. Lineage (NCBI taxonomy): Eukaryota > Viridiplantae > Streptophyta > Magnoliopsida > Malvales > Malvaceae > Durio > Durio zibethinus. The sequence continues at coordinate 28,199,568 of NC_143169.1, forward strand.
GTTAAGACAATACGAATAATTATCTATTTCAAAATCATTATGAAATTTTGTTTTGTCATAAAACAATTGTTTTAGTTCATACAAGCTTATTTGAAATAAAATAGTACAAATTTACTTAACATTCCAAAAATTAATAAGTGATTTAAAAAGTGAATCTATTTACTGAATCATTTCAAATAATTATGGCCATTTCAACATTTATCTATTTCAAACCATTATTACCTTTTGTTTGGTCATATAACAAGTTTTGATCATTCAAGCTTAGTCAGAATATAATAATACTAATTTATTAATATTTTAAAAAATTAATAAGTAAGCGATTTAAAAAATAAATATGTTCATTAAACTGTTCAAATAATTATGACTATTTGAATAATTGTATACTTCAAATTGTTATAATCGTTTTTTTTGTCACAAAACAATTATTTCTATTCATACAAGCTTATTTGAAATAAAATAATACAAATATAATAATATTCTAAAAATTAATAACTAAGAGAATTAAAAATAAATTTGTTTGACAAACCAATTCAAATATTTAAGACTATATGAACAATTATCTATTTCAAAATGTTATGACCTTTTGCTTTGTCATAAAACAAATTTTCAATTCATACTAGCCGATTTGAAATAAAATAAAATGAATTTATTAATATTGCAAAAATTAATAAGTAAGATATTTTTAAAAAATATTTCTGTTTACCTAACCAATTCAAATAATTATGACTATTTGAATAATTATCTATTTCAAATCATTATAACCTTTTGTTTTGTCATCAAACCAATGTTTTTGTTCATATAAGTTTGTTCATAATAAAGTAATACTAATCTATTAATATTTCAAAAACTAATAAGAGATTTAAAAAATAAATCTATTTGTCAAACTAGTTCAAATAGTTATGACTATTTGACAAATTATTTATTTCAAATCGTTCTGACTTTTTGTCTTATTGTTTTTGTTCATACATGCTTATTTAGATTAAAATAACATTAATTTATTAATATTTCAACAATTAATAAGTAAAAATTTTAAAAAATAAATATATTTATTGAACTAGATCAAACGGTCCTGATTATTTGAATAATTATCTATTTCAAATCATTAAGACCCTTTCTTTTATCATAAAAGATTTGTTTTGGTTCATATAAGTTTATTTGAAATAAAATAATACCAGTTTATTAATATTCCATAAAATTAATAATTAAGAGATTTAAAAAAGAATCTGTTTATCGAATAAGTTTAAATGATTATGACTATTTGAAAAATTATTTATTTGAAATCACTATAACATTTTGTTTTGACATAAAATAATTTTTTCTATTCATACAAGCTTATTTTGAATAAAATAATACAAAATTATTAATATTAAAAAAATTAATAAGTAAAAGATTTAAAAAATAAATTTGTTTATCAAACAAGTTCAAATGTTATGACTATTTGAACAATTATTTATTTCAAATTGTTATGACTCTTTGTTTTGTCATAAAACAATTGTTTATGTTCATACAAGGTTATTCGAATTAAAAAAATACTAATTATTAATATTTTGACAATTAATAAGTAAAAGATTTAAAAAAATAAATATGTTTACCGAACAAATTGAAATAATCATGATTATTTGAATAATTAACTATTTCAAATCATTATGACCTTTTGTTTTGTAATAAAACAATGGTTTCAATTCAAATAAGCTTATTTGAAATAAAATAATACTAATTTATTAATATTACTTAAATTAATGAGTAAGAGACTTAAAAAATAAATTTGTTTATTGAATAAGCTCAAATAGCTATGACTGTCTAAATAGTTATCTATTTTAAAACATTATGAACTTTTGTTTTGTCGTAAAACAATTGGTTCTGTTCATGCAAGCTTATTTCAAATAAAATAATATAAATTGATTAATATTACAAAAATTAATAAGTAAAAATTTAAAAAATAAATCTGTTTTCTATGCACATTCAAATAATTATATCTATTTGAACAATTATCCATTTCAAATTGTTATGATCTTTTGTTTTGTCATAAACCAATTGTTTTTGTTCATAAAAGCTTTTTTGCTATAAAATAATACTAATTTATTAAAATTTCAAAAATTAATAAGTAAAAGATTTTAAAAAATAAAATATGTTTACTGAGCGAGTTCGAATAGTAATGACTATTTGAACAATTATTTATTTCAAATAGTTATGATCTTTTTTCTTCTTATAAAACAAATTGTTTCTACTTATACAAATTTATTCGAAATAGAATAATACTAATTTATTAATATTCTAAAAATTAATAAGTTGAAGATTTAAAAAATAAATATGTTCACTAAACAAGTTCAAATAGTCAAGTCTATTCGAACTTTTAGCTATTTCAAATTGTTATTTTATTTTGTTTTATTGTAAATCTTTGTAAAACAATTGTTTTGATTCATACAAAATTATTTAGAATAAAGTAGTACCAATTTATTAATATTTCAAAAATTAAGAAGAGATTTAAAAAACTAAATTTACTTATCGAACCAATTCAAATAGTTATGACTATTTGAACAATTATTTATCTAAAATTGTTATGATCCTTTTTTTCTCATAAAGTAGTTGTTTCTATTCATACAAGCTTATTCAAAGTAAAATATTGCTAAATTAATAATATTCTAAAAATTAATAAGTAAGAGATTTAAAAACTAAATATGTTTACTGAACCAGTTCAAATAGTTAAGACTATTAGAATAATTATCTATTTCAAATCATTTTGACAATTTGTTTAGTCATAAAATAATTGTTTCAATTTATACAATTATCTATTTAAAATCGTTATGACATTTTCTTTTAACATAAAATAATTGTGTCAATTCATAAAATCTTATCCAAAATAAAATAATGTTACTTTATTAATATTTCAAAAATTGAGAAATTGGAGATTTAAAAAAATAAATCAGTTTATCAAATCAGTTATGACTATTTAAACAATTACTTATTCCAAATCGTTATGACTTTTTATTTTGTCATAAAACAATTGATTTTGTTCACACAAGTTTATTTGGATTCAAATAATATTAATTTATTATTATTTTGACAATTAAAAAGTAAAAGGTTTTCAAAATAAATATGTTTATTGAACAAGTTTAAATAGTCATAACTATTTGAATAATTATATATTTCAAATTGCTATGACCTTTTGTTTTGTAACAAAACAACTGTTTTAGTTCACATAGGCTTATTTGAAATAAAATAATACTATTTTATTAATATTCCAAAAATTAATGAGTAAGAGATTTAAAATGTGAATATGTTTACCGGATAAGTTCAAATGGTTATGGCTATTCGAACAATTATCTATTTCAAATGTTATGACCTTTTGTTGTGTCATAAAATAATTGTTTATGTTCATATAAGCTTATTTCGAATAAAATAAGCTAAATTTATCAATATTCCAAAAATTAATAAGCAAAAATTTTAAAAATAAATTTGCTTTCTAAACATATTCAAATAGTTATGACTATTTGAACAATTATCGATTTCAAATAGTTATGACCTTTTGTTTTGTCATAAACCAATTGTTTCTATTCATACAAGTGTATTTGAAATAAAATAATAATATTTTATTAATATTTCAAAAATTAATAAGTAAAAATTTTAAAAAAATAAATCTGTTTACCGAGCAAGTTCATATCATTATGACTATTTGAGCAATTATTTATTTCAAATAGTTATGATTTTTTTGTCATAAAACAATTCTTTCTATTCATACAAGTTTATTTAGATTAAAATAATACTATTTTATTAATATTTTGAAAATTAATAGGTAGGAGATTTAAAAAAATAAATCTATTTATTGAACAAGTTTAAATAGATTTGACTATTTGAACAATTATCTATTTAAAGTTGTTATGACCTTTTGTTTTGTCACAAAACAATTGTTTCAGTTCATAAAAACTTATCTGAAATAAAATAATAATACTTTTTTAATATTACAAAAATTAATAAGCAAGAGATTTAAAAACTAAAGTTGTTTTCCAAACTAGTTCAAATAGTTATGACTATTTGAAGAAATATCAATCTCAAATCATTATGATCTTTGTTTTCTCATAAAACAACTGTTTTTGATCATATGAGCTCATTCGGATAAAAATAATACTAATTTAATAATATTTCAAAAATTAATAAGAGATTTAAAAAATTAATGTGTTTACCGAACTAGTTCAAATAGTTAAGACTATTAGAATAATTATCTATTTCAAATTGCTCTGACCTTTTGTTTAGTTATACAATAATTACTTCAATTCATACAAGCTTACTTGGAATAAAATAATACTAATTTATTAACATTCAAAAAATTAATAAGCATGAGATTTGAAAATATAAATCTATTTACCGAACAAGTTCAAATAGTTGTGACTATTTAAACAATTATTTATTTAAAATCATTTGACCATTTGTTTTGTCATAAAATAGTTGTTTTAGTTCATAAAATCTTATCCAAATAAAATAATACTACTTTATGAATATTTCAAAAGTTAATAAGTAAAAGATTTAAAAAATAAATTAGTTTACCGAATCAGTTCAAATAATTATGGCAATTTGAACAACTATTTGTTTCAAATCATTATTACCTTTTGTTTTGTCATAAAACAATTTTTTTCAACATACAAGTTTATTTGAAATAAAATAATACTAATTCATTAATATTTCAAGAATTAATAAGAGATTTAAAAATATATCTGTTTACCAAACCAGTTCAAATAGTTATGACTATATGAATAATTACTTCTTTTAAATTGTTATAACCTTTTATTCTATCATAAAACAATTGTTTCTATCCATACAAGTTATTCAAAATAAAATAATACTAATTTAGTAATATTCTGAAAATTAATAACTAAGATATTTGAAAAATAAATTTGTTTGCTAAACTAGTTCAAACAGTTAAGACTATATGAATAATTATTTATTTCCAATTGTTATGACCATTTGTTTTATCATAAAAAAATTATTTTAGCTCACACAAGCTTATTCGAAATAGAATAAAACTAATTTTTAATATTTCAAAAATTTATAAGTAAGGGATTTAGAAAATAATTCTGTTTACCAAATTAGTTTGAATAATTATAACTATTTGAATAATTATTTATTTCAAATCGTTGTTACTTTATGTTTTGTCATAAAATAATTGTTTTTGTTAATATAAAAGAAAATAACACTAATTTATTAATATTTAAAAAATTAATCAGTAAGAGAATTAAAAAGTAAATTTGCTTATCAAATAGTTTTGACTATTTGAATAATTATCTATTTCTAATCATTATAACATTTTAGTTTGTCATCAAACAATTGGTTCCATTCATACTATTTTATTAAGAATAAAATAATATTAATTTAATAATATTTCAAAATTTAATAACCAAGAAAACTAAAAAATAAATCTAATTATCGAACGAGTTCAAATAGTTAAGACTACATGAATGATTATTTATGTCAAATTGTTATAACCTTTTTTTTTTGTTCGTACAAGCTTATTAGGATTTAAATAATACTAATTCAATAATTTTTTAAAAATTAATAAGTAAGATTTAAAAAATAAATTTGTTTATCGAATAAGTTCAAATGGTTAAGACTATTAGAATAATTATCTATTTCAAATCATTCTAACCTTTTGTTTAGTTATAAAACAATTCTTTCAGCTCATACAAGCTTATTCAAAATAAATTAATACTAATTTATTAACATTCAAAAAATTAATTACAAAAAGAGATTCAAGAAAATAAATCTGTTTACCAAACAAGTTCAAATAGTAATTACTATTTAAGTAATTGTCTATTTAAAATTGTTATAACCACTTGATTTGTCATAAAACAATTGTTTCAGTTAGTACAAATTTAAATAGAATAAAATAATATTAATTTATTAATATATTTGAAATTAATAAGTAAGAAATTTAAAAAATAAAATTGTTTACTGAATTAGTAAAAATAATTATGGCCATTTGAATGATTATCTATTTGAAATCGTTATGAGCTTTTGTTTTGTCATAAAACAATTGTTTTTAATCATACAAGCTTATTCAAAATAAAATAACAATAATTTATTAATATTTAAAAATTTAATAAGTAAGAGATTTAAAAAATAAATTTATTTACCAAACTAGTTCAAATAGTTACGACTATTTGAACAACTTTCAATCTCAAATTGTTAAGATCTTTGTTTTGTCATTAAATAATTTTTTTTATCATAGAAGCTTATCCAATTAAAAATAATACTAATTTAATAATATTCCAAAAATTAATAAGAGATTTAAAAATTAAATGTGCTTGCGGCACCAATTCAAATAATTAAAACCATTAGAATAATTATCTATTACAGATTGTTTTGATATTTTGTTAAATAAAAAAATATTTATTTCATATCTTACAAGCTTATTCGAAATAATAGAATCCAAATTTATTAACATTTGGAAAATTAAAAAGCAAAAGATTTGAAAAAATAAATCTGTTTACTGAATAAGTTCAAATAGTTATAATTATTTGAACAATTATTTATTTAAAATAGTTATAACTATTTAAACAATTATCTATTTAAAATCGTTATGACCTTTTGTTTTGTCACAAAACAATTGCTTCAGTTCCTATAAGCTTATTTGAAATAAAATAATACTAATTTATTAATATTCTAAAAATTAATAAGTGATTTAAAAAGTGAATATGTTTTCCAAAGTAGTTCAAATAATTATCGTCATTTCAATAATTATCTATTTCAAATCGTTGTTACCTTCTGTTTGGTCATATAACAATTGTTTTATATCATACAAACTTATTCAGAATAAAATAATACTAATTTCTTAATCTTTCAAAAATTAATAAGTAAGAGATTTAAAAAAAATTTGTTTGCTGAATTTGTTTAAATAATTATGACTATTTGAAGAACTGTATACTTCAAATCAATTATTTACAAAATAAACCTTTTGTTCTATTACAAAATAATTATTTATGTTCATACATGCTTATTCAAAATAAAATAATACTAATCTAATAATATTTCAAAAATTAATAACTAAGAGATTTAAAAATTAAATTTGTTTGTCAAATTAGTTCAATTTGTTAAGACTATATAAACAATTATCTATTTCAAATTGTTATGACTTTTTGTTTTGTTATAAAACAATTTTTTCATTTCATACTAGCTTATTTGAAATAAAATAAAATGAATTTATTAATATAGCAAAAATTAATAAGTAAGAGATTTAAAAAATAATTGTGTTTACCTCACCAGTCCTCTATTTGAATAATTATCTATTTCAAAATGTTATAACCTTTTGTTTTGTCATTAAATATGTTTTTGCTCATATAAGTTTGTTTGGAATAAAATAAAACAAATCTATTAATATTACGAAAATTAATAAGAGATTTTAAAAATAAATCTTTTAATCAAACTAGTTCAAATAGTTATAACTATTTAAGTAATTAATTATTTAAAATCGTTTTGACTTTTTGTTCTGTTATAAAACAATAGTTTCTATTCATACAAGCTTATTTAGATTAAAATAATACTAATTTATTATTATTTTGACAATTAATAATTAAAAAATTTAAAACATAAATATGTTTACCAAACTAGATCAAATAGTCATGACTATTTGAATAATTATCTATTTCAAATTATTATGACTTTTGTTTTGTCATAAGAAAATTATTTTAGTTCATATAAGGTTATTCAAAATAAAATAATACTAATTTGTTAATATTCCAAAAATTAATAATTAAGAGATTTAAAAAATAAAACTATTTACCGAACAAGTTTAAATAATTATGACTATTTAAACAATTATCTATTTGAAATTGCTATAACCTTTTGTTTTGTCATAAAAAGATTTCATCTGTTTATACAAGCCTATTTCAGATAAAATAATTCAAATTTATTACTAACAAGATAATTAACAAGTAAAAGATTTAAAAAATAAATCTATTCACCACACAAGTTCAAATCGTTATGACTATTTGAACAACAAATTATTATAACTTTTTGTTTTGTCATAAAATAATTATTTATGTTCATACAAGCTTATTCAAATTAAAATAATATTAATTTATTAGTATTTTGACAATTAACAAGCAAAAGATTTAAAACATAAATATGTTTACCAAACAATTTCAAATAGTCATGACTATTTGAATAATTATCCATTTCAAATCATTGTGACCTTTTGTTTTGTAATAAAATAATTATTTCAGTTAACATAAGCTTATTTAAAGCAAAATAATACTAATTTATTAATATTCCAAAAATTAATGAGTAAGAGAACTAGAAAAGTGAATCTATTTACTGAATAAGTTCAAAGAGTTATGACTATCTAAACAATTATCTATTTAAAAAAATTATGACCTTTTTTTTGTCAGAAAACAATTGGTTTTGTTCATCCAAGCTTATTTCGAACAAAATAATATAAATTAATTAATATTCCAAAAGTTAATAAACAAAAATTTGAAAAATGAATTTTTTTACTGAACATGTTCAAATAGTTATGACTATTTGAACAATTATTTATTTCAAATCGTTACGACTATTTGTTTTTTCATAAATGAATTGTTTCTATTCATGCAAGCTTATTTAGAATAAAATAATATTAATTTATTAAAATTCTAAAAATTAATAAGCAAAAGATTTAAAAAATAAATCTTTTTACCAAGTGAGTTCAAATAGTTATGACTATTTGAATAATTATTTATTTCAAATCATTATGATCTTTTGTTTTATCATAAAACAGTTGTTTCTATTCATAAAAGTATATTTGGAATAAAATCATATTAATTTATTAATATTCTAAAAATTAATAAGTTAAAGATTTAAAGAATAAATTTGTTTACCGAAGAAATTCAAATAGTCATGTCTATTTGAACTATCATCTATTTCCAACCATTATGGCATTTTGTTTTATCATAAAATAATACCAATTATTCAGAATAATTGGTATTCATACAAAATTATTTAGAATAAAATAATACCAATTTATTACTATTTTAAAAATTAATAAGGATTTAAAAAATAAATGTGTTTACTGAACTAGTTTAAATAATTAAGCCTATGAGAACAATTATCTATTTCAAATCAATCTGACCTTTTGTTTAGTCATAAAATAATTGTTTCAATGTATACATGCTTATTCAAAATAAAATAATACTAATTTATTAACATTTAGAAAATTAATAAGTAAGATTACAAAAATAAATCTGTTTACCAAAAAGTTCAAATAGTTATTACTATTTGAACAATTATCTATTTAAAATTGTTATGACTTTTATTTTTATTGTAAAACAATTGTTTCAGTACATCAAAGCTTATCCAAAATAAAATAATATTACTTTATCAAATCAATTCAAATAATTTTGGCCATTTGAATAATTATCTATTTTAAATCATTATGAATTTTTTTTTATCATAAAATAATTATTCTTCATCATACAATTGATCTGTTTACTGAATCAGTTCAAATAGTTATGATTATTTGAACAATTATATATTTCAAATTGTTATAAAACTTTTGTTATATCATAAAACAATTATTTTTGTTCATAAAAGTTTATTCGAAATAAAATAATACTAATGTAATAATATTCTAAAAATTAATAACTAAGAGATTTAAAAAATAAATGTATTTACCAAACCAATTCAAATAGTTAAGACTATATGAACAATTTTTTATTTTAAATCATTAGGATTTTTTGTTTTATCGTAAAACAATTTTTTCAGTTTTTAGTAACTTATTCAGAGTAAAAAAAAACAAATTTATTAATATTTCAAAAATTAGTAAGAGATTTAAAAAACAATTATGTTTGCCGAATCAATTCAAATAATTATGACTATTTGAACAATTATCTATTTCAAATCATTATTACCTTTTGTTTTGTCATAAAAAAATGCTTTTGTTCATATAAGTTTATTTGGAATAAAATATTATTAATTTATTAATATTTTGAAAATTGAAAAGTAAGAGATTTAAAAAATAAATTTGTTTACTAAACCAGTTCAATTAGTTATAACTATTTGAACCATTATTTACTTCAAATCGTGATGACTATTTGTTTTGTCATAAAAGAATTGTTTCTATTCATACAATTTTATTCAGAATAAAGTAATGCTAATTTGTTAACATTCTAAAATTTAATAAGTAACGGATTTAAAAAATGAATTTGTTAGCCTGACGAGTGTAAATAGTTATGACTGTTTGAACAATTATCTATTTCAAATTGTTATGACCATTTGTTTTATTGCAAAACAATTGTTTCTATTCGTAAAAGCTTATCTAAAATAAGATAATTCTAATTTATTAATATTCCAAAAATTAGTAAGCAAGAGATTTAAAAAATGAATTTGTTTACTGAACAAGTTCAAATAATTATGATTGTTTGAACAATTATCTATATCAAATTGCTATAACTTTTTGTTTTGTTATAAAACAATTTTTTTATTCATACAAGTTATTTTAAATAAAATAATACAAATTTTTTAATATTCCAAAAATTAATGAGTGAAAAAAAAGTTTTTTGAACACATTCAAATAGTTATAAATATTTGATCAATTATCTATTTCAAATAGTTATGATCTTTTATTTTGTCAAAAACCAATTGTTTCTGTTCATACAAGCATATTTGAAATAAAATAATACTAGTTTATTAATATTCCAAAAATTGATAATTAAAATATTTAAAAAATAAATTTGTTTACAGAGCAACTTCAAATAGTTATGACTATTTGAACAATTGTTTATTTAAAATAGTTATGATCTTTTGTTTTGTCATAAAACAATTGTTTCTATTCATACAAGTTTATTGGGAATAAAAAAAATACTAATTTATTAATATTCTGAAAATTAATAGGTAGGAGATTTAAGAAATAAATTTGTTTACTAAACAAGTTCAAATAGTTATGTCCATTTGAAGAATTATCTATTTGAAATCATTATGACCTTTTGTTTTGTCATAAAACAATTGTTTCTATTTGTGCAAAATTATTTAGAATAAAATAATACTAATCTATTAATATTTTGAAAATTAATAAGAGATTTAAAAACTAAATTTGTTTATGGAAATAGTTCCAACATTTATGATTATTTAAACAATTATTTATCTCAAATAATTATGATCTTTATTTTTTCATAAAATAATTGTTTCTTTTTATATAAGCTTATTCATATTAAAATAATATTAATTTAATAATATTTCAAAAATTAATAAAAGATTTAAAAAATAAATGTGTTTGTCGAACCAATTCAAATAGTTAAGACTATTAGAGCAATTATTTATTTCAAATTGTTCTGACCTTTTGTTTAGTCAAAAAATAATTATTTCAGTTCATACAAGTTTATTCAAAATAAAATAATAACAATTTATTAACATTTGAAAAATTATGAGTAAGAGATTTAAAAAAATGTTTATTAAACAAGTTGAAATAGATTTGACTATTTAAACAATTATCTATTTAAAGTCATTATGACCTTTTGTTTTGTCATAAAACATTTGTTTCAGTTCAAAAAAACTTATCCGAAATCAAATAATACTACTTCACTAATATTTTGAAAACTAGTAAGCAAGAGATTTAAAAACTAAAGCTGTTTTTCGCACCAATTCAAATAGTTATGACTATTTGAAGTAATATCAATCTTAAATAGTTATGATGCTTATTTTCTCATAAAACAATTGTTTCTAATCATACAAGGTTTTTTAGATAAAAATAATATTAATTTAATAATATTCGAAAACTTAATAAGAGATTTAAAAAAAAATATGTTTGTCGAACCAGTTCAAATAGTTAAGACAACTAGAATAATTATCTATTTCAAATCGTTTTGACCTTTGGTTTAGTCATATAATAAATGCTTCAGTTTATACAAGCTTAATCGGAATAAAATAATATTAATTTATTAATATTCAAAAAATTAATAAGCAAAAGATTTGAAAAATTAAATCTATTTACTTAATAAGTTTAAATAGTTATGGCTATTTGAACAATTATCTATTTAAAATCGTTATGACCTTTTATTTTGTCATAAAATCATTGCTTTAGTTCATAAAAGCTTATCCAAAATAAAATAACACTATTTTATTAATATTTCAAAAATTAATAAGAGATTTAAAAAATAAATCAATTTACCAAAATAGTTCAAATAATTATGGCCATTTGAATAGCTACCTATTTCAAATCGTTATTGCTTTTTGTTTTATCTTAAAACAATTGTTTTTCAATATACAATCTTATTTGAAATAAAATAATACTAATTTATTTATATTTCATTAATTAATAAGAGATTTAAAAAATAAATCTATTTACCGAACTAGTTTAAATAGTTATGACTATTTGAACAATTATCTATTTCAAATTGTTATAACCTATTATTCTATCATAAAATAATTATTTCTGTTTATAAAGACTTATTTAGAATAAAATAATACTAATTTAGTAATATTCATAAAATTAATAAGTAACAAAATTAAAAATAAATCGGTTTACCCAATTAGTTCAAATAGTTAAGACTATATAAACAATTATTTATTTCAAATTGTTATGACCTTTTGCTTTGTTATAAAATAATTATTTCAGCTCATATAAGCTTATCCCAAAAAAATAATATTACTTTATTAATATTTCAAAAGTTAATAAGGGATTTAAAAAATAAATCAGTTTACTGAAATAGTTCAAATAAGTATGGCATTTGAACCCCGTATTCCATGTCAACCATTTTATGACCTATAGGACACTTTTCTCATTAACCTTTGTGCCCTACTATTTTGCTTATCATTTTAAATCACCTTCAAAATAATGTGTGTGTCTTTTATGGTCATTGTTATTCCTTCATCATCTTTTGAATTTCAAACAATTATAACACATTGCACATTTCTCTTTTTAATGAAAGGGACGAAGGAAAGATAAACAAAGTGATATTTTATTTTGGTAAAAGGGATAAGTGTTTCATGCGTTATAAAAAAGGATAAAACAAAGACAAAAAGTAATCACATAATAAATATTTAGATCGTCATGAACTAATTCATTATGGATTCTTTTTTGAAGACTCGTAATTGGTGCCCTTGACTTTTCAAAAATGTAGCAAACTAAACTAGCCCAAAACCATTGAGATCTTCTAGCACATATTGAGAATTGAGCCACTCCATTCACTATCCCCTTTTATTTTTATCTAAGTTGCCTTTTTAGGTTTTCAACTTAGATATCTTTTAAATTCATTTTGCTTTTTTGTTTTAAGCATAATACTTTTTTACTGCATCGATATTGATTGGATTTGGCAGATCGTCTCCATCCATTCTTGCCAAGATTAGTGCCCCACCAAAAAAAGCTTTTTTCACCATATATGGGTCTTCCTAATTAAGAGTCCATTTTCCTCAAGGATCCTGTTGGTTAGGAAGAATCTTTTCCACTACTAATTCTTCCTTTCAAAATTGTTGTGGGTGAACTTTTTTGTCATGAGCTCACATTATTCTTCTTTGATACAGTTGGCCATGGCAAAGTGCAGCTAATCTTTTTTCTTCAATGAGATTCAATTGTTCATATCGAGCGCGAACCCACTCATATTCTTCTAACTCAACCTCCATGAGAATGCGTAATGAAGGAATTTCAACTTTGATGGGTAACACTGCCACCATCCCATATACCAATGAAAATGGTGTAGCTCCTGTAGATGTGTGTAAGCGTGTAATGCAAATGGTAGCTTTTTCATGCCAATCTTTATACACATCTATCATCTTTTCAATAATTCTTTTTAAGTTTTTATTGGTCGCTTCAACTGCCCCATTCATCTTTGAACGATAAGGTACTGATTTATGGTGTTTGATTTTAAATTGAGCACAGACATCAGTCATCATTTTATTATTCAAATTAAGAGCATTATCCAAAATGATCCTTTTTGGAAGGCCATATTGACATATGATCTCGTTCTTGATGAACTTGCAAACCACCATTCTTGTCACATTAACATATAAAGCTGCCTCTACCGACTTTGTGAAGTAATCAATTACCACTAAAATGAATCGACGTCCATTTGAGGCTTTTAGTGTAATGGGCCCTATCACATCTATTCCCCACATAGAGAAAGGCCAAGGTGTTGACATAACATGCAAGGATGTTAAAGGAACTTGAATTTTGTTTGCATAAATTTGACATTTGTGGCATTTTCTAGCATACTCAATGCAATCTTTTTCCATTGTGAACCAATAATATCCTGCTCTTATTATTTGTTTAGTCATCATACGACAATTTGCATGAGTTTCACAAACACCTCCATGAATTTCTTTTAGTAACTTTTTAGCTTCAGTAGCATTCACACATCTTAATAGTGTTTGGTCTCGATTTCTTTTATATAAAATTTCTCCATCTAGTAAGAAGCTCATTGCCAACCTTCTTAACATTTTCTTATCATTCTTTGATATGTGCTCTAGGTATTATTGATATTTAACATATTGTAATATGTCAAAATACCATGGTTTTCCATCAACTCCTTCCTCAACATTTGACCAGTGAGTTGGTTTCTCTTGCAAGCTCAATTTGATGGGTTGGATTTTAACATTTTCATTTAATTTGAACATTGCTGCCAATGTAGCCAATGCATCGGCCATCTAATTCTCTTCTTGAGGTAAATGATGAAACCAAATATTCTTAAATTCTTTGATCAATTATGATATGTACTTTTGGTATAAAGTTAATTTTGAGTCTCTAGTTTTCCATTCCCCTCGCAATTGATATATGAGTAAGGTAGAGTCTCCATAAACTTTTAAAGCTAGGCCTTTCTTTCAAGAGCAGTTTGAAGACCTAGAACACATACTTCATATTCTACCACATTATTGGTGCAATCAAAATTTAGTTTCACAGTGATTGGGTAGTAATCTCTTTTTGGAGTTATGAAAACTACTTTAATACCATGCCCCAAAGCATTTGATGCACCATCAAAATGCATCTTCCATATATCTTCATTATGCTCTTCTTTATCTATGTGCAGTATAGACATTAAGTTTTCATATGGAAAATCAAATGTCACAAGCACATAATCTTCATGAGCACGTTCTATAAGAAATTCAGCAATAGCACTTCCTTTGATTGCCTTTTGGGACACATAAACAATGTCATATTCAAAAAGTAACACTTGCCATCTTGCTATTCTTCCTGACAATGAAGGTTTTTCAAAAAAGTACTTAATTGGGTCTAAGTTTGCAATGAGCCAAGTAATATGATACAACATGTATTGTCTAAGCCGACGAGCTATCCAAGCTAATGCACAACACATCTTTTCTAACGGTGAATACTTTGAATCATAATTAGTAAACTTTTTGCTCAGGTAATAAATGGCTTGTTCTTTCCTTCTTGTTTCATCATGTTGCCCCAAAACACATCCCATTGATTTTTCATGCACCGTTAAATACAGGATAAGAGGTTTTCCAGGGATAGGTGGCATCAATATTGGTGGGTTTGATAAGTATTCTTTAACTTTTTCAAACACCGTTTGACAATCTTCATCTTATTCTCATAACCCATATTTTTGAAGAATCTTAACTATGGGATCACATTTAGCTATAAGTTGGGAAATGAAATGAGCAATATAATTCAATCTCCCTAAAATCCCCTTACTTCTTTTTATATGCGTAAAGGTGGTATATCTTATATGGCACGCATCTTATCTGGATCCACCTCTATTCCTCTTTTACTAACAATAAATCCAAGTAATTTTCTTAAGGTTGCACCAAAAGTGCATTTAGCTAGATTGAGCTTGAACTGAAACTTTTTTAATCTCTTAAATAACTTTCTGAGATTAGTCACATGATGTTTTTCTTCACGTGATTTGGCAATCATGTCATCCACATACACCTCTATTTCTTTGTGCATCATATCATGGAATAGAGTTATCATGGCTCTTTGCTAAGTTGCCCCAGCAATTTTCAAATCCAAGGGCATGGCTTTATAGCAAAATGTTCCTTATACTATTACAAAAGTAGTCTTTTTCTTATCATCTTATGCCATTTTAATTTGATTATAGCTTGAAAATCCATTCATGAATGAAAATAGAGAATGCCTAGCAGTATTGTCCACTAGAGTGTCAATATGAGGCAATGGAAAATTATCCTTTGGACTTGCTCTATTCAAATCCTGATAATCAATACACATTCTCACTTTGCCATCTTTCTTGGGTACTGGGACAATATTCGCCACCCATTCAAGATTTTTGGCCACTTCTAAGAATCCTGCATCAAATTACTTTTTCACTTCTTCCTTTATTTTCAATAACATTTTAGGTTTCATCATTCTCAGCTTTTGTTTAATTGGTTTGCACTCAGGCTTCAATGGTAGTGTATGCACTACAATTTTAGTATCCAACCCTATCATAACTTGATATGACCAAGCAAACACATCTACATATTCATGTAGTAACTTTATCAGCTCTTGCATTATTGGTGATGACATTGAAGTACCAATCTTAACTTCCTTTTTAGTTTCTTCATCCCCAAATTAACAACTTCAGTGGCTTCTTAATGAGGCATGATTTGCTTATCTTCTTGTTCCACTAATCTTAATAATTTTGGGGATATTGCATGGTCTTCCACATTTTCTTTATCATGAGTTTGCCAATATAAACAGAAATTTCAAAATCAAATCCTGGAATATTGTCATGATAATCTTCATATTCATTATTTAGATAACTGAAAATAAGTGAAATGGACGAAATGTAGAAAGATGTATAATAATGGAAGGAATTGAAATGAAAGAGGCAAAAGAAATGGACAAATGTGCTACACTTGTCATTTATTCAGTTGAAAATGAGGAAACAAACACACATAAGACATTTATTTAGATTTGGTTCAACACAATACTTTGGAGAAAATTTAAAAACAACAGGTAGCTCATCAACATGCCAATTTTTTAATTTTGCACCATGAGGAGTAAGATAAACCCATGGACAGCCTGGATCTTCACTTTCTTTTTCTTTACCCATCATTTGTATTAAAAATTCAACGAAGATATTTTTCAACGATGGTGTAAACTCTTTCTCTATGGTTCTTGCTACATCTGGATAGATATAGTCAGCTGAAATGAAAGTCTCATAAAGGGGAAGAAAAGATAGGCCTTCAGTCTCTACTTCTTACCCCAAAAAATGAGCCAACCTTTTTCCTCTTTTTTCTCTTATGAATTTCATTCTTCCTTTTCGAGTTGGCTTGTACCCCAGCCCAAAAGGATCGTCCTTCTTAAGCATCATCCATGGTCATTGTATTCCCTACAAGTCAGCCCATACTTCTTGTCTTTTCCCTACCACTTCTTTAAGTGCCATTTTGGAAGCTTTGGATAGACATGGAATAGGCACTTTTGATCCTTCACCTATATCGATTGCATTAATGAATTCAAAGGATCTAAAAGAACATTCTGGAGCTTTCTCAGCTACTTCAATATATAACACGATAAAGGGTTTAGTCACCAATAAGTCTTCTTCACTAGCAACAATGACCACTTTTTCATCAATTATGAATTTTACTTTCTGATGCTGAGTGGAAAGAACAGCTCTTGCCATGTGAATCCATGGTCTTCCCAAAAGACAACATAGGAAGGAGTGATATTGATGACTTGAAAGACTATCAAAAGTACATGGTCCAATTTGGATTGGTAGCTCAATATCACCTATCACTTCATGACGAGTCCCATCAAAAGCCTTCACTATCATATGACTCATTTTCATGTAAGACATGTCAACTGGCAATCTAGATAGTGTAGTAATAGGCATGACATTTAATGAAGATCCATTATCAATTAGCATTTTTTCCAGTGTATGATCCTTGTATCTTGTCGAGATATATAAGGCCTTAGCATAACCTCTGCCACCAGGTGGAATTTCATCATCACTAAATGATATATAATTTCCCACTGTGATATTTCCCACTATGCGATCAAGTTTCTCCATAGATATATTATAAGCTATATAAGCCTCATTGAGTACTTTGAGCAAAGCCTTTCTATGAGGCTTAGAATTTAACAATAACGAGTGCATAGAAATCCAAGCTGGTAAGTGATTTAATTGCTCCACCACACTATATTCACTGTGCTTAATAAGCTTCAAAAACTCACAAGCCTCTTTTTTTGTAATCAAATTTTTATATTCTCGATCTAAGACTGGGGTTGGGTGAATCTCTTGATCGTTGGGTGATTTATCTTCTTTTTCTAAGCTCATTTCCCTTTCTTTTGCATTTTCTTTTTGTGCTCTCTCAAGTGCTTTTAGGGTATGGCACTGCCCACTTCGAGTTATGCCCATAACGCCAGTTATATTGGTTGTACTTGCATCACATGAGCCATATTGAAGAGAACCATTATCCAAACCTTGTGATATGATATTACAATCATATTTCTAAGGGACTGCCTTATCTGATTTGTATGGGAATGGGTTAGGGACCTCAATTATCACCTTTGGCATAGTTGTACAAACTAGTTTGTTAATTTCAGCACTCCATTTTTCATCATAAAAGATCGTGACAGGTTCAAAATTCATATGAACTAGCTTATTAACCTTAACACTTGGTTTTTCTTCATAGAAAATTGTAACAGGCTCAAAATTCAGTCGGTAAGGCCTATTTTTAGATGATTCTTCCATCATAACATTCACTGAACTTTCTTCATGTTCTTCATAAAATTCAACCAAGAAAGAATCCATCATTCTCTACAACTCCTATCGAAATGCTTTATAATCTTGAAGCGAATGACCAACCATACCCATATGGAATTCACAAGTGTGAGATGAATTATATGAGAAATTTCCATCATCTGAGTTTTTTAGGTATTGGATGAATCATATTTACTTTCATAAAGGGTAGCAAATATTTCATCTATAGGGTTCTGATCTCGCTTACCTTTCTTTTAATATTTTGAGTTGTCTCACTATTTAAAGCATTTACTGATCCTCCACCATGATTAGGTAACAGATTGGCCTCTATACTTGATTTGGCCTTAGTTATGAAATTTAAAATTTCATTATCAATCAAGCTTTGCACCCTACATTTGAAAGCAGTACAAATTTCTAGGGAGTGGCCCTGAATTATGTAATGATAGTTACAGAAAGCTTTAGAATCATACCATTTCGAATATGGAGGTTTCAAAGGCTCTATGGGCTGTCGAGCCACCAAGTGTTTTTGGAATAACTGAGGGAATAATTTTGTGTATGTCATAGGAATCAGGTCAAATCGTTGTTGCTCTTGATTATTTCAAGGTTCCTTTTGATTAAAATCTGTGGTATTCACCTGAGGGAAAGGTCGTGATAAAGGTGCTCAAGACCGAACATTGGCTTGGAAAGTAGGTGTCTGGGTTTGCATTGGTTAGTAATGGTTTGGGTCTTGGGAAATATTAGAAATGATTGGGTAAGAAGGTCGGTATACAAGATATGAATGGTATGGGATAAAAAGTCTTGGTTTTGGTTTTTTAGTGGTGATAGATTGCACTTTTGCTTTTTTTTTTCTTGGATGGTCCTCCTTTCTTTGATCTAGAAACATCACCTCCCTCAATCTTTTCATTTTTAATGGCAGTTTCTATTATCTCTCTCGTAATCACCGTATTAGCAAAGTTTTTCATGGCATGACCAATGAGCCTGTCATAATATGGTGCTCGAAGAGTATTGATGAATAGAATATTGTTTCTTTCTAGGTGAAAAAAGGTTGAACTTGAATGGCAATATCTCATCATCTCTGGGCATATTCTTGAAAATTTTCATTAACTTTCTTTTCCATGTTTTACGAGGAAAATCTATTTGGAGCCAAGTCTGTGACATGCTTGTATTGAGTAATAAATGTTTTGGCCAGATCTTTCAATGAATGAATACAACTCTTGTCTAATTGAATATACCATTTGGCAGCAGATCTAGTAAGACTATCCTAAACATAATGGATAAGCAACTTGTCATTGTTTGTATACCTAGTCATTTTTTGATAGAACATAGTGATATGTGCCTGAAGGCATTTGGTTCTATCATATTTTTCAAATTTTGGTACTTTAAACTTTGGTGGGATTACAAAATCTGAAACCAAACTGAGTTCAATAGCATCAATTGTACCAAAAATATTTACACCTTCAATAGCTCATAGCTTTCTTCCAAGAGATCTAACTTTTGCTGTACCTTTGTATTCTTAGATTGTTCGCGCATACCTTTCTTTAGTTTTTCCTGTTCTTTTGGGTCATCTAAATCTAAGGCCATAATGGGTTCAACATGACTTGCCCCAATATTTAAACCAACATGTCCTTGACAACATGGTTGAACCGTGAGAGAAGGTAAATTAAACTGAGCATGTGACTGCCTTTCAGGCTATGTCATTTATGGATGCATTTGATGAGAGGTTTGAGCATAGGGTGGAGTAAACCCTAGTGGATATAATAGATCTTCCCTATCACTGGTATTTTCTTAGGCTTGAAACTCTTTCTTAGTAGTTACTTTTTAAGCAACCCTTTTTCCTTTGGTCATTTTCCTCATCATGTCCATCATTGCAGCCATTTCTTTCCAAGTCTCTTCTTAAGTTCTAGTCATTTATTCTATCAATTCTTGTTGAGACCTAATCATTTGCTCCTGCATATCAAATTGAGCTTTTTCTATCCTTTTTATTCTAGATGCTTGCTCACTTTCTATGATTTTGACATGTGAGTGAGTGTTGTAACGATGACGAGTGGTTTGATATATGTTTTCTTAATGGCCTAACTATCCTTGCACCTGATTGAGTTAAAGGAAACTCTTTAAGGTTTGTTATTTTGAGGTTTCTTTCTTTTAGTCATGATACAACTTTTTTTAAAAGTGAAACACACATATGATGCATGAATGCATGAATGCAAATGATGTGCTTATTATACATCCAACATTTGCAAAAGATTTTAAGTCTAAACTTGAACCACCATATCATAACTTCACATTATCCTTACTAAATACTTTTTTCATTACAATATTAAAATTTTCAAAAGAAGCACCCTACATGCTTGTAGTGCTCATAAGCATTCTCTAGAAAATTGGTCAAGCATTGGCTATGCTATCCTAGGTAAACCTCTTCTTTCATTTGTTTAGCTTTTTGGGCCATGTCTCTTGCTTTGAAGCTGGCTTCTCTTATTTGTTCTACTAGACAAGTGGCTTGAAATTCTTTCAACTAATATTCTTCTTTCCAATATTGTGCTCTATGTTCAAATTGATCTTGTTCCTCTCTCAAAACTTGAATGGCTTCACATCGATAATGCATTTGCTATTTCAAGTCATCTATGAGACCTTGTAGTACCTTCTTTTCTTCCATAGATTGACTAAGCTCTTTTTCTTTAGATAATAAATTGGACTTAAGCTATTCTGCATTTTTTCTAGATTTTTCAAGCTCTGTAGTCATTGTGGCGATAGACTTATGCTAGCTTTGAAAGATCTTTTCTTATTCTCTTTTAAACCTTCGAAATTTTGCTTCATTGTTATCAATCTTGTCTTTCCACACATTAATCTCATGTTGAAGCCTCTTCTTTTCAGGCTTTCATATATTTTTTTTCTTCTTCAAATTTGTGCTTCATAATCTTCATATCCTCAGGAATCTTTTCACAATGGGTGTCTTTTTGGTGGCATGGTTTGTTTTCTTTAAGACCAACTTTGCTTGTGACCCGTTGACTTCTCCATATCAAATATTTAGATATGGCTTTGTCTGTATATCCCCCATGATCTACTCTCTGAGTTTGCTTCCACTCTTTGATAATCTCTTTTATCTTTCCCATAAATCCTGATTCCTCAAAAGAGAATTTCAATTCTTGAAGCCCATGAGTAATTGGGACAAATTGCTCTAACCCTAATTGCCGATGAACTAGTGCCAACGCATAGCTTATACCTCCCTACGGTGTTAAGAGTGGAACCCATGGCTTGTCACCACACTTGTATAACATGGCTTATCGTGGTATCCATGAAGCTCTCCATATAACCTGAGCACTAGTGAGATCTAGCAAAATCAATACCTACACTTTCTTGGTCTTTGATTCTGGCCACTCAGCATTGTAGCATTCTTCAATTGGCCTACTTTTATTATTATAAGTTGGATGAATTTACCTATAGGATGTTGAAGATGACTTTTTGCCCAAATGTAGAGTAACTGTACACACCTTATGAAGCGTTTTCCTCTTCTTTGGCAATGATTCAATGTTCTAAAGGTTTCTACCAGTATAAAAGGAACATGAATGATTTTATTGTCCACCTACTTGAGAAAGTCAATCACTGATACCTCAATGTGCCCCAGGACCTTTAGAAAAATGATCAAGCCATAAATTGCCAAAGTTATCATTCTTATGCCTCATTCATCCTTTAAGTGTTTGATAATGTAATCATGTAAGATTTCCCACGGGATGGAATTACTTTTCCCTTTTGTTTGGATATACGAGTTCACATTCTGAGTGGGGACCTCCATCATACAGGCAAGTTTCTTTCGAGATCCATGTTTTGGACTTTGCCAATAGATTTTGTCTGGAATGGGAAGATGCAACCATAATAATGTAGTAGACTCTTCAATCATCGGGGTCATATCTATTTCATTGAATATGAAACATCTGTATGCAAGATCCCAAAATTGAACTAAAGCTTTTATCAATTGATTTTTTGTAGGCACCTTAAGCAGTAAAGCAATGTGACCATATTTTTTGTCAAAAGCCTTTTTCCTAGAAGTTGTTACACAGTGCCAGATCTCGACCAACTCAGAAATGTCATTTTGTTAAAGTCCCAACTTGATTTCTTTAGGTAAAATTTCTTATTTAGATTGTTTCAAACAATTTCCCATTCTACTTTGGGCTTATAATGATAGAGTTATCACCACATTGGTCTGTTCACACACAGTGAGCTTTGAAGTTGAGAACATCATGATGGTGTTTTCAAATCAAGACTGAAAATCTTTTTATTGATATTGGCATATTGATAAGCACATCCCATATGCAAGTGTTTATGATGATGAATGATCATGAAACAAAAGGAGATCAAAACAAAATAGGGTCAGTAATCACATTAAAATAAATATTCCCTCATGTGTCCTAATTTACGGTATAGTAAAAAATGGTATGGCCCTATCTAAGGTTGGTTTCTTAAGGTTCACTATATGCATGGTTTGGTAATTAACATAGGCTAAAAAGGTTCCCAAATTAATCCTCACTGCCGTCTACTCTGGACTAGTAAGGCCCTCGATCCTTACCCATAACGGGTTGTCGACAGAAAGGGTTCAACTTGAGTGGAAGTATTTTGGTAGCCCAAGCGGAGGCATTATAACCTCATGAAAGTGTAGGTACTCTACTCCCTCCTAAAAAGGGATAGATTTGGGAGCTTAGGTGTAGAGCTCATGCATGAATGCAAATGTGCACGTGTGTGAGGGAATGTAACAAATAAAATTAACAATATAATTAGCAATAATATAAAATAATAACATATAAATACCAAATGAAACCAAAAAAAAATTTTAATATTCGGAGATAAGAAATTAAAATTAAATATTGAAAAGACCATAAAATCAAATTTCAGATGACTCATGTTTAATTTTTGGCTTGACTCTAATTTGTCCCTAGTGGAGTCGCCAAGCTGTCATAATGATTTTTCGTCCGAGGGGACTCAATCACTAGACTTGGTGAAAATTTTCAGAGCCGCCACCAATCTTTTTATAGAGTGTGATTGGCCACCCAAAATATCATCTTTTAGTAAAAAAATTTTAAAATTAATTAAAATTTACTAAAAGAAATTTAGGTCTGTGAAATCAGGGTTAGGTTCAGGAGTACGGTTATGAGCGAGGAAGGTATTAGCACCCTCACGTCACCCGTTCGAAGAACGATACCATCTAAATGAGTGTAATCCTATAATTTTGATAACGGGGTCTTTTTTATTTAAGTTTAATTTTCTAAAAATTATTTTAAAACATTTTTCTCTGTTTCAAAATTAACAATATTATTATTATTTCGTATTTTATAAATTCTCCAACGCTTTGGTGGAATTTATAGAAAATCACTATTTAGAAAATATTTCGAGAAAATTGACCATTCACAAAATTCTTGAAACTTCATCATAAGATATTTTAATTATTTATTTAAAAAGGATTTTAAGAACATCCTGACTCTTTGGTGAGTTCCCAAAATTTTGAACAAATTTTAAGATTATCTCGACTCTTCGGTAAAATCTAAATATTATGGTTATTTTAAAATTTTGTATTATTTTATTTTTTAATTATTTTTTATAAGAAGAAATTTAGATTATCCCGACTCATCGATGAAATCTAAATGTTAATCTCCTACTTGTATTGAAGAAAATCGAACTCTCTCAATTTTCTATATTTTTAAATATTCAAAATATCAATTATTATTAATTTCATTTTTTATTATTATTTTACATTGTTTAAATCAATCTTTATTTTAGTGAAATAAAATTTTGGATTATCCCAACTCTATGGTGAAATTTGAAAAATTATTTTTACTTGTAATAATTAAAGAAAACTAAACTTTTTTAGCTTTCTTAAAAAATTATATTTAAAAGATTCATTTAAACAATTTATTTTTTTATTTGTCAATTTTTATTTATTTTTTAGCAAAAGTTATTTTTTAAAATTATCCCAACACTTTGGTGAAATTTAAATAATATTTTTGCTTGTAATAAAATTCATTTCCTTTAAGTAGTTATTATTGTTAAATTTTTTATTTATATTTTTTTAGGTCTTTATTTTATTTCAATTTCAAATTTTATTCTATTTATTTATTTGTTTTTTAAAAAATTATTACCAGTAATAATATAAAATAACAATAATAAAAAAACATAAAAATCAACATAAAATATAAAAATCAAAATCAAAATGGAAAATAAAAAGAAAAAGAAAAACCTATGAAATGGGTCGGGTTGGTGTGTGGATCCTGCGTGGGTCGAATTTGGTCTAGACGTCCAAAACAAAGTCATTTTGAAGGGCCTATAAAAGGCCTACTTATGGTTTTTTTTTTATTTTCTCCTTTCCCCTTTCTCTCTCTACCCGGAGCTCCTCTCTCTAAAAAACCTAACCCCTATGTCAGCTACCGTGGAGCCCAGTTTTGGATCGATTGCTGCCATGCATCGATGGCTGGAAACTTCAATGACACTGAAAAATTCAAAGATCACCAGATTTTGGTGGCCAAGAAAATTCAACGGTCACCGAAAAATTCAAACTTTTCTAGATTTTTGTGTCAAAAAATTCAACAGTCGTCGTAAAATTCAAACTTTTTCAGTTTCTAGTGACCTAAAAAAATTTTCAAAACTTCCCAAAAATTCCTCCAATGATCCTTTTTGCTTTCTAAACACCTTTCCAAGCCCAGATTTTTTTAAAAAAAATCTACAGCCTCCTGCATTGAGAATTTCATTCTCAAAATTTTTTTTTGTTTGCTTTTGTTTTTTTTTTTATTGTGTATTCCCTTTTATTGTTCTTTTTTTTTTTTTTGTCCATTACTTGCAAAGATTAGCTTTATTTATAGAGCTTTTGAGATTCAAGATCCTAGATCTTTTAGGATCCTTTTATGGAAAATTTGGCTATCTATTCGGTGACTTTTGGTCATCGAATTTCATGCTACCATGTTAGGCAATGTCAAGAAGAAATTTGGACCACTCTAACAGCTTGATTTCGGCTACTAAAGTTGAAATCAAAGTCTTTTTTTTTTAACTTTTTTTTGACTTTTTTTCCTTTTGTTTTAAATAATAATAATAATAATAATAATAAACATAATTATATAATAATAAAAAAATAACAAAATTATATAATAATAAAAAAAAGAAGAACAAAATTGGTGCCTATAAGGATGATTAGGTGCATTCATATTTCATAGTCAGAGGTGAAATTCATGGATTTATGAAAGATTAACAATTGCAAAAGCATTTGCCAAGGATGTTTTCATTAATCAAGAATGAAAGTTGGGGCCTCAAAGACAATCAGATACCATCCTAGTCTCAACCATTAATGATGCCAACCAGGGATCAATGGATGTTACTTTTAGGACTCTGATGACACCTTATGAGAAATCAAAGTCTTTCAGTTTCGGGTGAGTATGGTCTCAAGGCTGAAACTTAAAGGAATTGATAAAAGGGCACCACCAAGAGTGGAGCTTATAGCTTAATTTGACTTAACACAAAGAAACTTACTAAGTCCAGACATAGTAAGGATTCATAGACTTAGAGCTCATTCTTGATTCTATGGGTGCTGGTGCATGGCTAATCTTAGTTGGTGGAGTGATTTGTCTGATTAATTTCATTAATGAATGAGAGCTCAGCCTCCGATGTCATAAGAAGTCCACTAAATCTTATCATTTAGAGGAAGGAGAAATCATAAAAAAGTTTTCATAAGTGAACTTATGAAAGGATCATTGTTAAAACCCACTTAACAAAGGACTCACAAATGTTTTAATGAAACACCGAGAGGGCAAGGATGCCTCCATGCCTTGAGCCTCATGCCTCTTCTGGCCTTAGATGTGCATGATGGTCACTTCATTCTAGCTCCCAAGCAAGTGAAACGATTGGTATCATCACCTAGGGCTAAATAACAAACCCCCAACACAAATCCCACTAAGAAACCATAATGAAAAAGAGTGTGTGTGCTGTCACAATCCCATTTGTAATGTATGCACGGGTGGCACCATGACTCATTTTGTCATGAAAAACCAAAATGAGTCTCGATAATGGATATCTTAACTCTCATATCGATGAAGAATGCAACGAAATATGATACTTGGTGTGAATTTTAGAATCCTATAAACCATTAATTCTTTGAATGTAAGTTGCACCTTTAGCCATTATGCCAAGGGCATGCTTGCTTGGCTATCATGCATCATCACCCTTTCTAACCTCTCACCCATCGGGCTCCTAGTAAGAGGGTAAAAGATGGCCTCCAGTGATCTCATCGATTATGGTTGGCCCAAAAATGAGTCCTTGGCAATCAAAGCCCTATGACCATCAGTGCTAAAGCTCCTAGTGTGAATCATCTCCAATGACATGCACTCATCCAACTAAACCTATTGGACCCTCCACATCACTCTGTCGATGCTCACATCATGACCTTAGGTTAGGTAGGATTACCTATTGAGTTTAAGCATATGAATAAGCAAAGGAAAAGAAACTTACCAGGATTCTCCTAGTAACAATGAGCGGACCAGGAAAAGCCCAGCTTGAGAATCGAGAACCCTTGGAGTCCAAATTTTTGTCTGGTGAAGCGTCCTCAGTGATAGACTAGGCCTAAGTCCCATAGAAAGGGGTGTTAGAGAGGGTGAAAGTCCTATTGTGCTTGGATCCTATCGCACCATGAGATTCTATCTACTAGTTAGTTGTTTGGGACTGTAACCCTAATCAGGTGGTAAATTTCATCCAAGGCTGAATACAAGTGAGAGACCAATAGTGAAGAAGTACCATAAGGGAAAGATGAAAAGGACTTTGAGAGAGTCAAAGAGTGCTTGAAATTATCGAAAGGGAAATGAATAGGGGACGATGATGTGCCCTAGTTAGATGTGGAATGGTGAGAGCCAATCCATTGATTGGCTTAGGGCATGGACTAACATGTGTCGTAGTGGCTGCCCAACCCTAAGCTTTCGATATGCCCATGGAGACATTGTCACTATGATCGTGGAATGCAACACACATCATCTCAACATGCCTCGACACTCATATGCTCCTGGCATCAGCCTGCGAGCTCCCTATCTAGCTTATCTTGAAACGTAGGCCAAGGAGTTTGACATGTGTGCAAGTTAACGTGCTAGATAACCTATAAGGTGTAAAGAAGTTGGTTGGTGGGATCCCTCATAGGTGCACCACTGACCAACTTTGATATTCTGAGAAAGGATCAAATGTGAGCTTACCTATTAAGGTGAACTATGCTTGAGTGGGGCTAAGCCAGGGGAAACTCTAGTGGAAGCCCACAATGATACTAATGTGTAAATCATTCATCTAACTTAGGTATAGGCGTGAAAGACTAATTGAACCATCTAGTAGCTAGTTCCCTCTAAAGTTTCCTTTAGGATAGATGGAGCCCTTAGCGAGTTCTATTGGGTAAAGCCATGGTTAGAGGCATTGGAGCACAATGCCCTCAACCTATTGTCAAACTTTAAATAAGTAGGATGATGTAGCTATTTCATTGACATGCTCCATGGAATTGAGACCTTCAAGTGGGCCATTTTTGGTAAGTAGAATTGGTGACATAGGATGAACTAAAAGTTGGGTTACAGTGCCTAATTGTATGCTAACCTAGAACCCTCAAAGGTGTTATCGATTAAGACAGTAAGACAGTGATCATGGAAGTCAAAATCCTCTAAGGTGTGTGTAATAACCCACCTATCAAATCAACTAGCCTCAAAAATAAATTGTGCTTAAGCACGTGACCTATACTAGATCATCAAGGCAAGGGCCAAGCCTTGATAAGTAAGAGTGTATGATGGTTGCTATAAAACTCAATGCACAAGCTTGTGTAAAGAGACTATCGGTGTAGATCTTGGTGGTAGTAGCAAATATTCAAATAAAAACTTTGAAGGCCAATGAAGGGAAAGGTTCCATGTGAACAACACTTGCACATAGGTTAGTCGATCCTTAGAGATGAGTCTAACATGAGCTTTGAAAGGAAATTGAGTTAAAATTCCTAAACTGGGACACAATGGCTAACAGCAACATTAGGGATTCCAAAGACATCGATGAGGGCCTTAGGAAGAGTTATCTTTTCTATTTAATAACCTACCCACCCTAGAAACAACTTAATCGGAGGTAGGTTCCATTTTCCAGAGAGCAATGCATGTCACATTATGTCCTATTTGCCCTAGCAGCCCTTGAAAATATGGAGGAGTGAGTGCTATTCATGCCCAGTTGTACTCATAATTGCATGGGTTTCCAAATTGAATAAGCTATAGTCAATGGAACAATATAGGTAAGGGAAGTCAACAAAATGGATCTCTAACCTTGGGAAAATGATTGGCTTTAAGGGTTGGGCATGGGGGTCCAAGTCTTGAACCTTTTTGCTACTAATGCACTACTCGAGCTACCCCCATGATGAGAGCAATTCGATGCATGTAGTCTAAGGGATGGACTAGGAATGGCTTCCTCAAGGTCCTTCCCCATGTGATGAATAGTCAACGCAAAACTAGTACAGACTAGGGGAATTTGACTGTTCAATTAAAACAAAGCATTGTGATGGTCCTTAGGGATATGCACTCAATGTCATTTTTGCCCAGCACTCTAAATGTCAAAGTGAAGAAATTCAACCAATCACGGGTAAACGATAGGAGTAATATGACTCTTTTGAGGTAGCCAAATGCCTCTACATCTAATTAGTGACACACATGAGTGGATTAATAAGACTCCCATTATCCTTATCGACTATTCAACAAAACCACAACCAAGGGAATGGGCTTAGCATAACCAGTAGGAAAGAAGACCTAATTGAGCTTGACTCTAGTCTAACTTTGTGAAATGACTTGAGAGGTGTAGGATAAGTGAGAACCCTTTGACGAAATTGAAATACCATTTCTTTTAATGTTATTTTACTTATTTCATGAATCAGAGGTGGGGCACAACTCTTTTCTTTTGGATGTAAGGCTTGTCTCGATTGATTAATCCAAGCAAAACACATTGTCAGGTAGGGAGGTTGTTGGGGCAGCACATCTATTAAAAGATAATGCAGGTGTCCTATGATAATCTCAATAAGAACAAGAATCTCATGTGGAACAAAAGGGAAAAGGCTCATTTCATTCTAATTTCTAGTACAAATATAAACCATGAAAGCATGGCCTATCTATCTTTTAGACCTCAAAATTTAAAGCTAAAGGCATTAGAAAAGTTTCCATAGGGATAATTAGCTTGTGGCAATGAAGTATTCATTAGCGACATTACTTTTTGATCTTTTGATGTCAGCTTTTCCCATCATTGTGAAGCAAAATTCTCTAAGTGTTGGATTGTTCACCCACCAATATGAAATGTGAGCCAGGTTTAGACCATTGTGAGATAGGTTAGTTTTACCCTATTGATAGCAATGTTGCAATAGTAATTCAATCTAGAATGAGAAGAACTATTGATTTGCACAATTGGTCGTCGTGCTTGGTTGAAAAGCTAAGGGTAAGAAGCTATTGTGTGCTAGATTATGATTGAATGTGACTAAGTCAAAATCTAGGCTAGAAGTGATGCATGTGCCCATTATCCAATTGCTGACCTACAACATGGATGCATGGCCCCCTAAGGGCATGTGTCATACGTGCAGCCTCTGCTGCGGACAAGCTACGTAGGCCTTATTGGAGCTTAATTCCTACTAAGCGATGAGTAGAATCCTTTGCAAATGACATAAATATGCAATTGGGTATTGTAAGTGGCAGAGTAGCCTTGCTGCCATGATCCATTAAGATTCAATCCTTTGTCATTTCGATTCATCCCTCCCCTCACACACCCATCAAAGTCCTCTCACTTCATTTTTTTATGCTGCATCCCTCTGGGGTTAGGGATGAATGATGTTTTCCATTGCAAATGATTCAGTCGAGTGATGAAATCCTTCATTCAAGCTTCCAAGTAAATAAAGGTCGAATGCCTTTGGTATTTGTTATAGGGATAGGCTTGCCCTTGGTGAGGGCACTTGCTTTAAACTCCATCAGCACACACTATTCTCTAGTATAGTTTCTTACCTTAAACAACATCGATAGTATCCAGCCCTTGGTTGGTGTGGGCTATCGCATCCAACACCATCAACAGATGCAAGCCAATTGTTGACTAGGGCACCATCAGCAGATGTTGGCCCTTTAGTATTGGATGTTGCCTAGGACACCATTACCAGATGCTAGCACTTGGCACAGGTACTTACCTCCACCACCATCTATATAAGTGGGCCTTTGGTATAGTTGTTACCTTGAACACCTCTTTGGCAGATGTTGAAACTTGGTGTGGCATGTGTACCATAACCCTCCCATCTAAAGCACTTGTTTGCCTCTCGATCCCTATTGGCACTAAATGATGCTCAGTGCATGTGTCATGAGCTTTGGTCTTAAGCTAAACTCTGTTCAACCTTGGATAGGGAATTGACTCCATTTGCTTCAATCAGCATACAAAATTCAAGTGCTTAGCATAATTCTAGCTCATCAAAGATTATGCTATAGTATTTGGCCTTCTAGAAGCCTATATATACTGCTCTTTTTATGACTATATTCAGGCATGCTCACACCTAGGTTTGGCCATGTGCTCACACCTTGGTTATCAGTGCTTGCACTTAGGTCTGACTGTGTGTTAGTCATCACTCACTAATGTCTGCACCTAGGCCTTGCTCAATCGTACTAAACCTGGACACCATGCCTAAGCTTCTAGAGTCTTGATCACTGCCCATACCACTATTCTGGGCTAGTTCCCCATGATCGAGGCCTCTAATAGGCTTTAAGGCCTGGTCCCCTTGGCTATCAGGCCTTGTCTCACTAGAGCTAGAATTACTCCTCATCATAGAGAGAACCCTTAGGCTAGTATCAGCTTATGGACTATGACACATGCACGTGCCTCGACCACCATCGAGACATGTTGGCCTTTGCACTCAACACATGCTTTGACCACTATCAACACATGTTGGCCATTTGTATAGGTAGTTTCCTCAAATACCATTGGCACATGTTGGGCCATGCATATGTGCGAGTATCCTGGCATCGGCCATGCACCATCCATACCATGACCAAGTAATAGGTGGGCTCCAGCACATCTTTATATTTTTGCCATGCCAATGCCATTTTAATGGTTTGCAAATTCATATAAGTGCTCACTAGTGCCTGCATATAAGCCTGGCTCAATTCTACTAAACATAAACACTGTGCTTAAGCCTTAGAGTCTTGATCACTGCCAATACCACTATTTTGGGCTAGTTCCCTATGGCCTAGGCCTCCAATAGGCCTCAAGGCTTGGTCCCCCTTGCTGTTGGACCTTATCCTACTATAACTATAATTGTACCTCATCTTGAAAAGAACAAACACATGCACATGCCTCGACCCCCATTGGGATATGTTAGACCTTGGTCTTGGTACATGCTTCAACCACCATCGACACATGTTAGGCCATGCACCATGTGTAAGTATCCTGGGCTTGAACCATGCACCATGTGCACCACGACTGAGCAGTAGGTGGATTTAGGCATATCTTATTTCTATAGAGCTAATGCCATTTTTATGGCTTGTAAAATCATGTAAGCTCTCTCCAATGCCTGTACCTGGGATTGTCTCAATTTTGCCAAACATGAACACCATGTCTTAGCCTTTAAAGTCTTGATCATTACCCATACCACTATTTTAGGCTAGTTCCCCATGACCTGGGCCTCTAGTAGGCCTCAAGAACAAGTTCTCATGGCTGTTGGACCCTATCTTGCTAGAACTAGAATTATCCCTCAACTCAGAGAGAACCTCTAGACTTAGACCAGCTTGCGGACCATTACACATGCACATGCCTCGACCACCATCGAGACATGTTTGGCCTTGGTTTTGGCACATACTTTGACCATCATTAGCACATACTGGCTTTTTGTGTGGGCAGTTCCTTTGAACACCATCCGCACATGCTGGGTCATGCTATCATGGGCTCAGGCCATGAACCATGGGAACCACAATTGAGCAGTAGGTGGGTTCAAGCAATTTGTACATTTTTCTAAGCATTTTCCATTTTTATGGCTTGTAAATTCATATAAGTGCTCACCAACACTCACACTTGGTCCTAGCTTAATTTTGGCAAACTTGAAAGCCATGCCTGAGCCTCTAGAGTCTTGATCACTACTCATACCACCATTCTAGGCTAGTTCCCTGTCACCTAGGCCTCTAGTACACCTCAAGGCTTAGTCCCCTTAGTTGTCAGACCTTATCCCACTAAAGCTAAAATTGCTCCTTGACTTAAAAAGAACCCCTAGGCTTGGGCTAGCTTGTAGATCATGGCACATGTGCATGCATCAACCACCATTACCACCCAAAGACCCTTAATGCATGTGTCATGGTCTGCAAGTTGGTCCAAGCCTAGAGGTTCTTTCCAAGTTGAGTAACAATACAAGTTTTAATGGGATAGAGTCTGATAGCTTAAGGGACCAGGCCATAAGGTGCATTGAAGGTTCAAGTCACATGGAACTAGCCTAGAACAATGGGGTAAGTACTGATTAAGACTTTAGAGGCTTAAGAAAGGGGATAAGGTTGGCAGGATTGAGCCAGGCCCAGGGACAGGCACTAGTGAACAATGGGTGGGCACTCAGTTAGACCCAAGTAGAAGCACAATGATCAAGGTGTGGGTGCATGGTTAGGCCCAAGTCTAGGCATGCATGAACACAGTCCTAGAAGGATTATATTTAGGGTATTCTAGAAGACCTGGTACTTAGCATGATTTTAGCAAGTCAAAGATCATGCAATAGCACCAAATCCACTAAAATCAAAGATTGTAATCTCTAGAGTTTAAGAATGTATTTTAGGCTCTGATTATAAGAGAGACTCAGCTATAAAGTGAGAGTCCCCCATCCTCATTACACAAACATTAGAACCATTGAGTAATAACATCCTTACTCTTACCTTAAACTTTTTGCTGTTCTTTTAGCCTTTTTTCAAACACTTGTTGTGCCTTTTTTTTTTATAATGTATTGGGCAACCAACTCCATAGTCTAGAGTGATCATGCGTTGTTTCTTGTGTTAGACTGATCTGGGATGTAAAAGAGTTCATTCCCTTATTATGGAGCTATGTGATCTTGGAGCTTGAGTCTTAACCTATGACAAGTTGTATCAAAGTCTAGTTTAGGGGAGCTAGGAGTAGGTAGCAAAACCAAATACCATGGGGTATCAAAGCCTAGATCAATCCAAAGGTGGTGACCAAAGCCTTAGTTCAAAGTGTGCAATAGATCCCTACTAATGACATGAGGAGCTAGAGTTGTCGTAAAAGCTAAAATTAGTGTGAAGAGCTAGAGTTGGCATTGCTGCAAGTTAGGGGACTTGCATGCGAGCATCCTAGTGTGGTGTGCAAGCATTGTGGTAAGTTGTGCAAGCATGTTTTGGGCTATAGCATGTTTAGGGAAAACCAGAAAAGAGGCTAAAAAGAGGTGCTTGAGGAGTGCCCACCTATAGACAAGTGAGGGAAAGCTTTAGAAAGATATGTGCCAACAAACACTCGATTAGCGAAGTGTGGGACACTATTTTACAAATAATAGATTGGTTTAGAGATGTTGAG
Organism: Durio zibethinus; assembly: GCF_047325235.1. NCBI lineage: Eukaryota > Viridiplantae > Streptophyta > Magnoliopsida > Malvales > Malvaceae > Durio > Durio zibethinus. The sequence goes on from NC_143169.1 coordinate 28,233,719, forward strand.
GGACCTTTGAATAAGGTACTAGAGAAGCTCATGCAATGTAATGAGGCATTGGAGTCCATGGTGACAATCTTGTGAGAAGAGCTAGCTAGCTAGACTCAAGGTTGACCATGCTACATTACGAGCTACTGTGGTTGTTGATGCAAGCTTATGACCAAGAGTGGAGGTGCCTAAGCATTTCATTAATAGACTAATGCCATGGGTCAAGGTCAAGCTATAATGAAAAGGCGTTCAAGAGTTGAGTCGGGCTAGAGTTGCTATAAAATCATTGACTCAGGTTGAGTGCACCAAGTTTCCAAGGCAAAAGGAAAAATAAAAAAGTAGGGGAGACACTGATGGTAATTCCTTAAGAGAGGAAAAAGCTATGGGGAAACCTAGATTTAGCAAGATCGACAAACTATCAGCAAAGGCATGGGGCCCATGAGTTGCTATTTTTATGCCAATCCACATTAGGTTAGGGAGTGCCCAAAGCTTTCAACCATCAAACAGGAAGAAAGGTTGTCCAAAGGTAAAGTGGCAATGGTAAACAACCCTAGAAGGGGCCCAACGAGGAGCAACTGGGTGCTAGTTAAGAATGTTAAAGGATTGGGACCTACCAAAAAGATGATAAAAGGAAACCAATGGCAACAAAGTGCCACAGCATGAGTTCCACAGTACAACCAAATTTTTCACAAGAGAGAGTGCCACAAGTAACTCAGAAGAAGCATAAAAAATGCCAACAGCATGGGTTAAAGGGGCCAGTACCTTCACCTAGGCCTAGCTCAATTTTACCAGACTTGAACACTATCCCTGAGCCTTTAGAGTCTTGATCACTACCCATACCACTATTCTATGCTAGTTCCCTAAGACCTGAGCCTCTAATAGGCCTCGAGGCCTAGTCCCTCTAGTTGTTAGACCTAGTACCACTAAAACTGGAACTACTCCTTAACTCAAAAAGAACCATTGGGCCTAGACTAGCTTGTGGATGATGACATATGCACATGCCTCGACCACCATTAACATAAAATGACCCTCAGTGCTTGCATATGCCTTGACCACTATCAAGACTTGTTAGCCATTTGTCTTGGCACATGCTTCGATCAACATTGGCATAAGCTGGCCCTTGTATGGGTAGTTCCCTCAAACACTATTAGCACATACTGAGCTATGCACTATATACGAGTATCCTAGGCTTAAGCCATACACCATGCACACTATAATTGAGCAGTAGGTGGGTTTAGGACATCTTCATATTTCTGCCATGTCAATGCCATTTTTATGGCTTGTAAATTCATATAATGGTCCCTTAAGCTTTCATGTTAAGTTTCATGGCAAGATGATTTGTTTTCTATTTTTCATGATGTTTGGAATTTTTCACGGTTCAAGATTTTTTGAAACTTTTTAAAAAGTTTTGGCCTTAAATTTGGTACGTGATGCTTGTATTTTTGTTGGCATTCACAAAAAATTTAGCTGAAAAATCAAAATGTAGAAGATTTTATGGCCATTTGGAAAAAACATCCCCATTTCATACACTTGAATGGCTATTACCTATGAACCTATAAGAGCTCTTATGCTCTTTAAGGAGGTATGAGTTATTGAGTCTCTTTAGGGGATAGGGGACCAATATAAGGGCCAAGGACCAATACCCATCACACATCATGTGCACACACCCTTGGCTTTCCACCATCAATCATTAGAACCCTTAATGCCACCGATCAGGTTCTCCGATGATGCTCCAAAGATTGTGCCTTAGGCAAAAACACATGCTCGAGGCTAGCATGTGTATCGTGGCCTAGAATCAAACTTTAGCTAAGGCCATGACCATCAATGGCACATGTTGGCACATGGTGTGGGTATATGCCTCAACTATCATCAGCACAAGCTGGCCTTTGGTATGAGTACTTGCATCAACCACCATCGACACAAGCTGGCCTTTGGTATAGGCACTTACCTCGACCACCATTGTCACATGCTAGCGCTTGGTGTGAGCACATGCCAACCTTTGGTGCAAGCATATGCTTCTATTAGCATTGGCACAATCTAGACCTAGTGCGAGCACGTTCCTTAATTAGCATTAGCAGAAGATGGCCCTTAGTGTAGGTAGTTACCTCGAACACCATTGGAGCAAGTTGGCCCTTGCTACTGGCACTTGCCTCAAACACCATTAACACATGCTAGGCCTTGGTGAGAGCACATGCCTTGACCACCATCGGCACATACAGACCTTCGGTGTAGGATATGCCTATTTGGAAAAAGCACCCCCATTTTAGACCCCTTAATATTTACTACTAGTACATCTATAAAATCTCTCATGCTCTTTAGGTGTTCATGATGGGCCTATCATTATGTACATTTGCGACAACATCCCTAGAGTAAAATCTAGGCCATGCATGCCTTTTAGCCATGTTGTCCGATGATTGGTTGCTTTGGTGACCTGTAAGCATCCATGGCCATGACTGGTTGGCATGCATATGTAAAAAAAAGGCTTAGCTATGCCAAGCTAAAGCCATGCTTGTAGTTGATGCTACCCCAAACCCCAAACCAAGTCCTTGAATCAGGTAATGGCTCTTTGGGTTGGTGCATGCAGAAGCTAGGGTTACAAGCTTGGTCTAGCCTAGTCTATCGGGTATTTGGTAATATCATGGTCCTTTCTCATTGACCATAAAAATGCCTAGGCCTAATCGAGCCTGTGCATGCAGTTGATGCTGCCCAAGGCCTTAGGAACAAGTTTCTAAATCGACCAATGTCTTATTCGAATGGTGACAACAGAGTTTGTGTGTACAGTCCTGGCCAACCTAAGCATTGGGGGTGTCATGCCATTGTTGCCTATTAAATGGTAAGGGTAGTCTCATGGACATTGCTTATGTTTCTCCCATGCCAAGTAGTTGTGGCATGGCTTCATATGTTGTTTCATCTGTTTGCTCATCAAATTATTGATTGGGTAGGTTATAGACCAGTATGCGTAGATGCTACCACTTGTAGTAATAGGCATAGGAGTGGTGCTACAGTTGTGCTTGTTGGTAGGCTCTAAGCTTGATGCATCAAACTATTGACCCATCATCCTTTTCAATCTACCCTTATATGGTCATCATACCTTGGGGGTGCAATTAGGACCCTATGCCGCATATCGAAATCAATGGAAATCAGATGTCTTGCCATCCCTCATCAATCTTATGTCCTTAGGGGCTATGAGTCAGACCTCAATCATGTCTCGTGACCCAATTATGCCATCGTTGCCTATTAGATGACAGGGGCAGTCACGTGGACATTGCTTGTGTTTTTCCCATACCAACCAGTTGTGGCATGGCCTCGTACGTTGTTTCATTTACTTGCTCATCGAATAATAGATTGGATGGGTTATAGACCAGTGTGTGTGGATGTTACCACTTGTAGTAATAGGCATAGGAGTGGTGATATGGTTGTACATGTTGATAGGCTCCAAGCTTGATGCATCAATCTATTGACCCATCATCTATTTCAATCTACCCCTATGTAGTCATCATACCTTGAGGTGCAATTAGGATCCTATGTCGCATACCAAAATCAATGGAAAACAGATGTCTTGCCATCCCTCATCAATCTTATGTCCTTAGGGGATATGAGTCAGAACTCAATCATGCCTTGTGACCCAATTCTGCCACCCAAACCTCCATGGCTACATTGGTGCACTGGTGTTCGATAGTGCTCTTATATGTGGAACATTTTCTAGGGATGGGCTCTCGACCTTGTTCATCTAATGCTATGCATTTTATGTGCTTGGCATGCAAGATGTTTGTGCTCCATGTTGGCTCTCTTCATTGCTTAGTTTGGTGTGTTGAGGCCTATGTGGTGTTATAAACTAATTCAGATTGTGAAACTATGAATGGCTTATTAAATTAGTTATAGTTTATTTGATGGTATCTACTACTTGAATAACCATAGTAATACTAGAGCTAATACGTGCAGAAATCGTAACTTCTAAAAGGGTTGCATTTATTAGATAAAAGGTCGACGCGAGCTTTACCTGTTGTTTTGATCATTCATGAGAACTTGATGGATTGCATGGCCTTTGTGTTGTGCTAGCAATGCATCATTCAAATTTTGTCCTATGAAGTTTCGATGCTAGGGTAATGGCCTACTATGGTGGTGATGGGTGATGGAGAGTTAGGGTTCGATTCTAGAGAGGGAGCTTGAGAAATAGCTACCACATCCAAGAAAGGTAGTAGGAGTAGAAATTACCCAATCTTGACACAGGGAGTTAGTGACAATAAAATAACAACATTGAGCTTTATAAGTCTAGCAATTGGAATGAGTACAATCTAAATCCCTTAGTGAGGATCCATTGGAGGGCAAGTCTGGTGCTAGTAGCCATAGTAATTCTAGCTTTAATATCACAAATTTAAGTTGTTGTAGTTAAAAAGCTCATAGTTAGAGCTAGGGATAAGTCATCTAGTCTGCCTCACAATAAGCATCAATTTACTTGTCCCTACTACTGGCGATGTTCCCTCGGCCTTAACTGGCTGGGTCATTCCTCTAACACTACTACTTTGAAGAAATTAGAGTGCTTAAAGCAGGCCCTTGCTTGTATGCATTAGCATGGGATAACATCATAGGATTTTGGTCCTATTGTGTTAGCCTTCGAGATCAGAGTAATGATTAACGAAGACAATTAGGGGCATTTGTATGTCATAGTCAAAGGTGAAATTCTTGGATTTATAAGAGACAAACAACTACAAAAACATTTACCAAGGATATTTTTATTAATCAAGAATGCAAGTTGGGGGCTAGAACACGATCGGATACCATCCTGTCTCTACCATAAATTATGTTGACCAGGGATCAATGAATGTTAATTTAAGACTCTTTTGGTACCTTATGAGAAATCAAAGTCTTTAGGTTTCAGGGGGAATATGGTCGCAGGGCTAAAACTTAAAGGAATTGATAGAAGGGTACCACTAGGAGTGGAGCCTATAGCTTAATTTCACTCAACACAGGGAAACTTACTTGGTCTACACATAGCAAGGATTGACAGATTGAGAGCTTTTTCTTGATTCTATGGGTGGTGTTGCATGGCCATTTTTAGTTGGTAAAGTGATTTGTCTAGTTAATTCTATTAATGAACAAGATCTCAACCTACTAACTAGCTACACGGAGGTGATTCTTCATGGCTAGCTTCTTAAAGGGACTATGGCCATTTAGGCCAAGGAAGTTTAAGGGAATAATAGATCTATGACACCTATAGATGTTCTAGGTTGCTTATACACTACACTGATGTATTGACCAAGTCTATAGCCTTGGTTGATAGGCTCAGGTAATCTTTGAAATTTCATCGTGATGAAGATAGATCATTGCAATTGTTAGTCTTCAACAAGAAATTTCTAGTAAGCATGAGTCTTCAGCTCATGTTGATTATGTCCTTGCCCTTTGTGCACACCGCCTATCATTATTACCATTTGAATGGTCCGATGAAGTGTTTGGATTATGGTGATATGGATGGCTCGTTGCTAGAAATGTTGTAAGAAGTCCATTAAACCTTATCATTTAGAGGAAGGAGAAGTCGTAATAAGGCTTTCATAGGTGAAACTATAAAAGGATCATTGTCAAAACCTACTCAACAAATGACCTGCAAATGCATTAATGAAACATCTAGGGATGAGGGTGCCTTTATGTCCTAAGCCTCTTTTAGCCTCGTACATGTGCAACAGTTGATTCATCTTGCCTTGTAAGTGGGTGACACAATTGGTATCATTGCCTGTGGTTGAATAATGAACCCCTAATATAAATCACACTAAGGAACCCTAATGAAAAGGAGCGTGTGTGCCATTGCCATCACATTTGCGATGTGTGTGAGGGTGACACCATGACTCTTTCTATCATGAAAAACCAAAATGACTATTTGTAATAGATATCTTGGCTCTCTCATTAATGAAAAATGTAGTAAAATGCGATACTTGGTGTGAATTACAGAATCCCATGAATTATTGAATCTTTGAATGCAAGTCGCTCCGTATTCCATTAGGCTAAGGGCATGTCTACCTGGGTGCCATACATTGTTGCCTTTCTACCTCTTACCTATTGGGCATTTGGTTAAGGGGTAAACAATGACCTTCCATGATCTTGTCGATCATGGTTGGCCCAAAAGTGAGTACTTGGCAATGATAACACCAACTATCAGTGGTAAAGCTCTCAATGTGCCTCATCTTCTGTGACATGCACTCATTGTTTATTTGGACCCCATCAGGCCCTTGTATCACTCGATCAATGCTTGCATCACCACCCCAGGTCAAGTGTGATTACCCACTATGTTTAAGCATATCAATAAGTGGTGGAAAAGAAACTTACCAAGATTCACCTTGTAGTGGCAAGCAAACTAAGAAGAGCCTAGCTTGAGAATTGGGCACCCCTAGCATTCTAATTGTAGTCTAGAGAAGCATCTTTAATGGCAGACTAGGCCTAAGTCCCCTGAAAAGGGGGCACCAAAAAAGGTAAGAGCCCTATTGTGCCTGGACCATGTCCCACAATGAGGTGTAGTTTGTGAGTCAAGTTGTTTGGGAATGTAACCCAAATCGAGCAATAAATTCTATCTAAGGCTAAATGCAGGTGAGTGACTGATAGCAAAAAGGTACCATAGAGGAAAGATGAAAAGGTCTTTGGAAAGAGATTCAAATAGTGCTTGAAATTGTTATGAGGGAAGTAAATGGGGGCTAGCTATGCACCTTGGTTAGACATAGAGTGACGACAGTCGATTTATAGATTGGCTCGAAGCATGGACTGATGTGGGTCATGGTGGCGGCCTAAGCTTGGGCTTTCGATATGCCTATGGAGATGTCATTTTTGTAATTATAGAATGCAACACAAGTCATCTCAGTGTGCCTTGGCACTTACATGCTCTCGACATTGGCCTATAGGCTATTCATCCAGCTTATCTTGAAACATGAACCAAGGAGTTTGACATGTGTGCAAGTCAACAAGCTAAAAAACCCATAAGGTGCAAGGAAGCTAATTGGTAAGATCCCTCATGGGTGCACCACTGACTGACCTTGATCTTCTGAGAAGGGTTCGAGTGTAAGCATGCCTGTTGGGATCGAAAAGATGGTGAACTATGCTTGAGTAGGGTAAAGCTAGAGGAAACTCTTATGGAGGCCTATAGTGATATTAACATGCAAATCATTTGTCTGACTTGGGTTTAGGGGTGAAAGACTAATCAAACCATCTAGTAGCTAGTTCCTTCTGAAGTTTCCTTCAAGATAGCTGGAGCCCTTAGCAAGTTCTATTGGGTCAAGCCAATGATTAGAGGCATCAAGGGTGCAATGCCTTTAACCTACTCTTAAACTTTAAATAGGTAGGATGGTGAAGCTACTTCATTGAGCCGTGCCATAGAATTGAGAGCTCTAAGTGGACCATTTTTGGTAAGCAAAACTGGCAATAAGGGATGAACTAGAAGCTGAGTTATGGTGCCCAACTGTGTGATAACCTAGAACCCATAAAGGGTGATGGTCGATTAAGACAGTAGCATAAGGGTCATGAAAGTTGAAATCCTCTGAGTGTGTAACAACTTACCTATCAAATCAACTAGCCTAAAAAATGGATGGCATTTAAATGTGTGACCTATACACAACTATCAGGGCAAGGGCAAGGGCAAAGGTCGGGCCCCAATGAGTAGAAAGGCATGGTGCTCACTGCAAAACTTGGGGCATGAGCCCCGTGGAGTAGCCTCGGTGTAGATCTTAGTGGTAGTAGCAAATATTCAAATGAGAACATTGAATGCTAAAAAGGGGAAAAGTTCCATGTGAATTGCACTTGCACATGGGTTAGTCGATCCTAAGAGATGGGGAAAGCACATTTGATAGTGTGTCTAATGTGAGCTTTAAAAGGAAATCGAGTTAAAATTCTTGAACCAGGATGCATAGGCTGACGGCAATATTAGGTAGTCTAAAGGTGTTGAAAAGGGCCTTAGGAAGAGTTATCTTTTCTATCTATGGCCTACCCACCCTAGGAATGGCTCAACTTAAGGTAGGGTCCAGCAATCAAAAGAGCATCACATGTCACCCTTGAAAATTTGGAGGACCGAGTGCCCTCCATGCTCGATCATATTCATAATTGCATCACTCTTTAAGGAGAATAGCCTCTAGTCAATGGAACAATGTAGGCACGGGAAATCGGCAAAATGGATCCATAACCTCAAGAAAAGGATTGGCTTTAAGGGCCAGGCACGGGGTCTTAATCCCAAACTCATCGGCTGTCGATGCACTACTCGAGCTGCTCTCTTGGCAACAGTGTGTACCGATCAAGAATGGACTTGGAAAGGTTTCCTTGAGGGCTTTCCCTAGGCAATGAATAGTCGACTCATAATTGATATGGATAAGGGGAATGTAACTATTTAATTAAAACAAAGCATTACAACGGTCGCTACGAATACTCATGCAATGTGATTTCTACCCAATGCTCTAAATGTCAAAGTGAAAAACTCAACCAAGTGAAGGTAAATGACAAGACTAACTATGACTTTCTTATGGTAGCCAAATGCCTCGTCATCTAATTAGTGAGCACATGAATGGATTAACACAATTCCCATTGTCCTTGTCTACTATCCAATGAAACCACAATCAAAGGAATGGGCTTGGTAGAATCAGTAGGGAAAGAAGACCCTATTCAGCTTGACTCTAGTCCAACCTTTTGAAATGAATTGAAAGGTGTAGGATAAGTGGAAGCCTTAAGTCAAAATTGAAATACCATAACTTTTAACATTATTTTACTTATTCCATGAATCAAAGGCAGGGCAAAACCCCTTCTATTTGGTCTAAGACTAACCTTGATCGATTGATTATGGTAAAAGACATTGTCAGGTGGGGAGTTTGGCTAGGGTAGCACATCTATTAAAAGATAATGCAGGTGTCCTAAGATGAGCTCAACGAGAATAGAAATCTCATATGGAACAAAAGGATAAAAGCTCGTTTGATTTTGATTTCCAGTATGAATAAACTATGAAAGTGTGGCCTATTAATCTCATAGACCTTCAGAATTTGAAGCTAGAGTTGTCAAAAAAGTTATTAGAAGGATAACTGGCTTATGGTAGACAAGTGTTCATAGTGATGTTGCTTTTTTATCCTTCAATGTTGGCTTTTCCTATCATTGTGAAGTAAAATTCACCAAGTGTTGGATTGTTCACCCACCAATAAGGAATGTGAGCTACGTTTACACCGTAATGAGATAGGTTAGTTTTACCATACTAATGGCAGTGTCACAATAATAATTCAACCTAATATGAGAAGAACTGTTGATTCACGCATTTGGTTGTCCCACTTGGTTGAAAAGCTAGTGGCATGAAGCTACCATTTGCTTGATTATGAATGAATGCCTCTACATTAGAATCTAGGTTAGAAGGGACACATGCATCTATCACCCAACTATCGACTAGTAGTAGGGGCCTATGCCTTGAAGGGCACATGTCATAGGTGTAGCACCCATAGCAAACAAGCCATACAAGCTTCCTTAGAGCTTAATTCCCATCGAGTGGTGGGAAAAATCCTTTGCAGATGACTTAAATACACGATAGGGTATTGTAAGTGGCAAAGTGGCCTTGTTGCCATGATCCACTGAGATTCAACCTTTTTGTTGCTTTGATTCACCCCTTCCCCCACCATAGCCACTGAAGTCCTCTCACTTTATTTTTATTTTCACCACACCTCACTAGGGTTGGGGATGAATGGTGTTCTCCATTGCAATTGATTTAGTTAGGTGATGATGTCCCCTCCTTCAGCATACAAGTAAACAATAATTGAATGCTCTTGGTATTTGTTACAGTGATGGGCTCATTTTTGGTACAGGCACTTGCTCGAACTCCATCGGCATATGCTAGCCCCAATGTAGGTTATTACTTCAAGGACTATCGATAGCATTTGGCCCTTGGTTGGTGCAGGCAATCACATCCAACACCATCTGTAGATGCTGGCCCCTAGGTGTGAGATGTTACCTTAGACACCAAAGCTAGATGCTGGCACTTGCCTCGACCATCATTGATATAAGTGGGCCTTTGTTATGGGTTGTTGCCTTAAACACCTCTTTGGTAAATGCTGAAACATGGTGTAGCATGTACACCATAAACCTCCCACCCAAGGCACTTATTTGCCCTTCGATTACCATTGACACTAAATGATGCTTGGTGAATGGGTTATAGGCTCCAATCCCCATCTGCCTAAGTCAGCCTACAAAACTCAAGTACTCAGCATAATTCTAGCCTATCAAAGATTGTGTTGCTATGTTAGGCCTTCTAGAAGCCTTCAAATATGATCCTCTTAGGACTGTGTTCAAGTGGGTCCACATCTAGGTATGACCATTCACCCCTACCTTGGCCTGACCATGCACTCACATCTCAGTCATCAATGCCTATACTTGGTTTTGACCATGTGCCTATGCATCATTCAGCCATGCCCGCACCTGGGCATGGCTTAATTTTGCCAAATTTAAACACTATGTATGAGCCTTTGGAGTCTTGATCACTGCTCATACCACTGTTCTATGCTAGTTCCTCATGACTTAGGCCTCCTATAGGCCTTAAGGCTTGGTCCCCCTAATTGTTGTACCTTGTCTCGCTAGAACTCAAACTGTTCCTTAACTTGGAGAGAACTCTTGGGCTAGGACCAACTTGTTGATCGTGACACATGCACATAACTCAACCATCATCGAGACAAGTTGGCCCTTGGTCTTAGTGCATTCTTCAACCATCATCGACAAATGTTGGCCTTTGTGTAGGTAGTTCCCCCAAACACCATTGCAATATGCTGGGCCATGCACTATGCAAGGGTATCCTGTGCCCGAGCCATGCACCATGTACACCATTACCAGGTAGTAGGTAGGGTCAAGCACATATTCATATTTCTACTATCCTAATGGCATTTTTATGGCTTGTAAATAAATATAGGCACTCACCAATGCCCACACCAAGGCCAAGCTCAATTTTGCTAAACATTAACTCCATACCTGAGCCTCCAGAGTCTTGATCACTACCCATACCACTGTTCTGGGTTGGTTCCTTATGACTTGTGCCTCCTATAGGCCTCAAGGCTTGGTCCCCCTAATTGTTGACAACTATCCCGCTAGAACTAGAACTGCTCCATGACTTAGAAAAAATCCTTAGGCTTGGACCAGCTTGTAGATCGTGACACATGCACAGGCCTCGACCACTATTGGTTGGCCATTGGTCTCGGCACATGTTTTGACCACCATCAGCACATGTTGGGCTGTGTACCATGTGCGAGTATCCTGGACCCAAGCCATGTACCTTTCATACCATGATCAAGCAGTAGCTGGGTTCAAGCACATCTTCATATTTTTACTATGCCAATGCCATTTTTATGGCTTGTAAATTCATATAAGCACTCACCAGTAACCACATTTAGGCCTAGCTCAATTTTGCCAAACATGAACACTGTGCCTAAGCCTATAGAGTCTTGAACACTACCCATACCATTGTTCTACGCTAGTTCCTTGTGACTTAGGCCTCATTAAGCCTCAAGGCCTGGTCTCCATGTCTATTAGACCATGTCCCATAAGAATAAGGATTGCTCCTCTACTAAAAAAGAACCCTTGGACCTAGACTACCTTGTACACCATGACACATGCACATGACTCAACCACCATCGGATAAGTTAGCCCTTGGTTTTAGTAAATGCTTTGATCACCATTGGCACATGCTAGCCTTTTGTGTGGAAAATTTTCTTGAGCACCAATAACACATGCTACATTATACACTACATGTAGGTATCTTGGGCTTGGGCCATGCAACAAGTGCACCATGATCGGGTAGTAGGTGGGTTTAGAAGCATCTTCATATTTTTGTCATGCCAATGTCATTTTTATTGCTTGTAAATTCATATAAGCTCTCACCAACATTCACACCTAGGCCTGGCTCAATTCTGCTAAACATGAACACCATGCCTGAGCCTCTGGAGTCTTGATCACTACCCATACCACTATTCTAGGTTAGTTCCCTATGACTTGGGCCTTTAGTAGGCCTCAAGGCTTGGTGATTTTGGCTGTTGGACCCTATGTTGATAGGAATTGAACTACTCCTTGACTTGGAGAAAACCCTTAGGCCTGGACTAGCTTACGAACTGTGACACATGCACATGCCTTGACCACTATTAGGACATGTTGGCCCTTGGTCTCGGCACATGCTTTGACCATGTACACCACGTGTTGGTGTCTTGGGCCTAGACTACGCACTATGTGCACCACGACTAGGTGGTAGGTGGGTTTAGGCACATCTTTATATTTCTACCGTACCAATAACATTTTTATGGCCTGTAAATTCATATCAACACTCACCAATGCCCACACCTAGGCTTGGCTCAATTCTGCCAAATAAGAATGCCATGTATGAGCCTCTAGAGTCTTAATCACTACCCATACCACTATTTTGGGCTAGTTCACTGCAACCTGCACCTCTTGTAGGCCTTAAGACTTGGTCCTCTGGCTACCGAACCTTGTCCCACTAAAACTAGAACTGCTCAACTTGAAGATAACCTTTAGGCTAGACCAGCTTGCGAACTATGACACATGTGCATGCCTCGACCACTATTAGGACATGTTCACCCTTGGTCTTGGCACATGCTTTGACCACCATTAGCACATGCAGGGCTATGCACCACATGCAGGTATCCTAGGCTTGAGCCATGCACTATGCACACCATAATTGAGCAATAGGTGGGTTCATGCACATTTTCATATTTCTACCATGCTAATGCCATTTTTATGGCTTGTAAATTCATATAAGCACTTATTAATGCCTAAATCTGGGACTGGTTTAATTTGACTAAACATGAACACTGTGCCTAAGCCTCTAGAGTCTTGATCACTGCCCATACCACTATTCTCAACTAGCTCTTTGTGACCTAGGCCTTAAGGCCTTGTCTCTTGGGCTATTGGACCCTATCCTACTAGAACTGGAACTGTTCCTCAGCTTGAAAAGAACCCTTAGGCTTGGACCATCTTATGGATTGTGACACATGCACATGCCTCGACTACCATTAGGATATGTTAGCTTTGGTCTTAGCATATGCTTCGATCACCATTGGCACATGCTGACCCTTTGTACCGGTAGTCCCCTCAAACACCATCAGCATATGCTAGGCTATGCACCATGCATGGGTATCCTGGGCCTAGGTTGTGAACCACACACACTATGGCTGTGCAACGGGTGGTTTAGGCACATTTTCATATTTTTGCCATGCCAATGCTATTTTTATCGCTTGTAAACTCATATAAGCATCACCAGTGCCCGCACCTAGGCTTGGCTCAATTTTGTCAAACATGAATACTATGCCTGAGCTTTTGGAGTCTTGATCATAGTCCATAGCCTCATTTTTGGTTAATTTTTCATGACCTAGGCCTTTAGTAGGCCTCAAGGCCTAGTCTTCTTGGCTGTCAGACCTTATCCCACTAGAATTAGAGCTATTTCTCAACTTAAAAAGAACCCTCAAGCCTAGACTAGCTTGCAAACCATGACACATGCACATTCCTTCACCACTATTGGCACCCAATGACCTTCAGTGCATGCACATGCCTCAACCACCATCGAGACATGTTGGCCCTTGGTCTCAGCCTATGTGTCAACCACCATTGGCACATGTTGGCCCTTTATGCGAGTAATTCCCACAAACACGATCAACACATATTAGGTTGCATGGTACATACAGGTATCCTCAGCTCAAGTCACACACCATGTGCACCATGATCGATCGGTAGGTGGGTTCAGGTACATATTCATATTTCTACCAAGCTAATGCCATTTTTTATCTTGTAAATTCATATAAGCACTAACCAGTGCTTGTACTTAGGCCTGGCTAAATTTTCCCATACCTTAACATCGTGCCTAAGCCTTTGGATTCTTGATCAATCCTTATACCACTATTTTGGGCTAGTTCCCAATGACTTGGGCTTTTAGTATACCACAAGGCCTAGTCCCCCTGGCTGTCAAACCCTATCCCACTAGAATTGGAACTGCTTCTTGACCTAGAGAGAACCCTTAGGCCTAGATCAGTTTGCAAACCATGACATATACGCATTCTTCGACCACCATTGGCACCCAATGACCCTCATTGCATGCACATACCTCAACCATCATCGAGACATGTCGGCCCTTGGTCTCGACCCACATGTCAACCACCATTGGCCACGTTGGCCCTTGATGGGGGTTGTTACCTTGACACTATTGCCAAATGTTGGCACTTAGTGCGACTTAGGTACCTAACCCTTGCACCACTCTTTTATCCCTCCTAAAGCACTTGTTTGCCCTTAGAGTGCCATAGACACAAAATGATGCTTGGTGCATGTGTGGTAGGCTCAATCTTATGCCAAACTTCATGTGGCCTTAGACAGGGAATTGACTTTGTGTGCCTGAGTCAGCCTATGAAACTAAAGTGCTCAGCATAATTCTAGCTTATCAAAGATTGTGCTACAATATTAGGCCTTCTAAAAGCCCTAAATCTAATTTGCCTAAGACTATGTTTAGGCATGCTTGCACCTAGGTCTGACCTGCACCCATACCTTGATCATCAGTGCCCTTACCTAGGTCTAACTGTGTGCCCACACATCACTTACCAACACTCGCACTTAGGTTTGACTCAATTTTGCCAAACCTGAATACCATGCCTGAACCTCTGGAGCCTTGATCATTGCCTATACCATTATTCTATGCTAGTTTCCCATGACCTAAGCCTCTAGTATACCTCAAGGCTTGGTCCTCCTGGCTGTCAAACCCTATTGCACTAGAACTGGAATTGCTCTTTGACTCAAAAAGAACCTTTGGCTTGGATAACTTGTAGACTTTGACACAAGAACATGCCTTGACCACCATTAGTGCATGTGTTACACCCTACATAAGCACTATTTAGACCAAGGCCCCAGCACCGATGCGTGAAGGCCAGACCATCGCTCAAACACCAGTCCACGAGAGTTACCTAATGCTGAGCTTGAGGACCATTTAAGGGAAGCTTTTTGAAAGCCTAAAAAAGATGGTGCGGGCACTATAGGTGTAAAGTCTCTAGATAAGCTTGGACATAGGTCAGGTGTATGGGTGCAAAACCTTTTAGAAGAGCTAGATACAAAATTTGGTATGGTTACTATAGCACCAAGTAGGGAAGCTTTTGGAAGGTCTGAGGCATAGGCATTCTATGAGAGAGCTTAGAACCTTCTAGACCTGGTGTGCCACAAAATGTTTAGAGCTAGCTCCTTTTTAAAAATTCCCTAACTGACCTTGTATGTGTCTAGAGGCCTTGGAACCCTTTAAAATGTATATAGGATTCACACACTTGGCTCCTTAGTGATCACATAAGCCATTGCGGATCAAGTATAAATAAAGGTGGCCCTTTCCCTATAGAACCAACTCATGAGCTAGTGAACTTGTGAACCAAAAAAGCTTTTCAAGCACATTTGTACATAAGCCACATTGTTACAGTGATAGAAAGGTTCTTGGGTTCTTTCACTAGTGCCTTCTTAGTGTGCCATGGTGTTTGATTGTCTTTAGGGTCCAACTAGTCCTTGGTGAATGGCACACTCTTTCAACCCGATTAAAGGTTAATTTAGGCATATATGGATGGTAGTTTTTGCCTAAGGCCACATGGTTACAAGGCTTAAGATGAAAGCCTATGACAATTGGTATTAGAGCACAGTTTGGTTTGTGATCTTGATCTAAGACAATGTCTACTTCCAAGATAAGCCACCAACATGCTAAGGGGCAAAAGGCTCATAAGACACACACTATTAGGAAAGGCATGAAAGGTACTAGTAAGGACATGATCCCAGCCTCTAATGCTTAATTAGCCAAGGTGGAGTTAGTCGTGGTTGAAATACAAGACAAGCACAAAGACCAAATGGAGGAATTAGTCTTAGCTAGAAAGGAGATCATGGAAGAGTTAAGGCAAACTCTTTTTAAAGAGATTAAAAGCCTCACCCATAAGAACTCTACCCTAGAGGCCCTAGTCAAGGCCATGAGGAAAGAGATGGAGTAGCTCAAGAAGAGGCTCTCCACATGTGAGGTAGCCATACCGGAGGCATACTCATAATAACTCCTAGGACTAGGGTGAAAGTTCCTAAGTCAAACAAGTTTAAGGGCACATGGTTTGCAAAGGACATAGATAACATTTTATAGGGCATGAAGTAGTATTTGCATGCAATGGGCATCAAGGAAGATGCTACTAAGGTAACCACTACCTTTATGTATCTTATAGATATCACATTTCTATAGTGGTGTCATTGGTCCAAGAAGGCCAAGCATAGGGTTGCTACCATTGAAACATGGGAAGAGCACCAAAAGGAGTTTAAGCAATAGTTTTACCCATAATAGGCTGTGGAGAAGGCATGTACCAAGCTATAGTGGCTTACCCAATGTGGAAAAGTGTGGGACTATGTTTGAGAGTTTTCAAAACTCATGCCCCAACTGCCCAACCATGGGGAGGATAAGGCCCTTTTCACATTTATGGATGGGCTCAAGCCATGGGCTAAGTAAGAGCTAAGGAAGATGGGTGTCCAAGACCTTGCCTAAGCCATGACAGCCATCGAATCCTTCGTGAAATTCAAGAAAGAGGACAAGTCTAAGTTTTCCATGCCCAAAGGCAAAAGCAAAGGCAAAGGTGAGTGAGACAAGAAGAAAGATAAATAACCAATGACCAAGGATGGACCCATGACCTATTTTCTTTGTGATGGTCAATACTAAACCAAAGACTATCCCAATAGAGCCAAACTCGTGGCCATTATCAAGGGGTATGAGGAGCAACTCAAGAATGAGGGACTGAAGCTTGGTTTGATCATGCTAAGTTCTATCTTGGCAAATAAGGGGCACAAGAGAAAATGGCTCATGTTCACCAAAATATCAGTTATGGGCAAGCGCTTGAATGCCCTAGTAGACATAGGTGCATCTAATCTTTTCATGTTTGAAAAAGTGGCAAAAAGACTGGGGCTTAAGGTTAATAAAAGAGCTAGATGGATTAAGACCATTAACTTCGAAGAGGTTTTGATCATGGGTTGGCACAAAGAGTCACGTTACAACTTGGTGCATGGAAAAAGAAGGAATCCATCAAGGTAAACCCTCTTGATGACTCTAATTTTATTATTGATTTAGATTTCCTTGATAGGATCAATACACTCCTTGTTCCCTTCGCCAACTACATTTGCATCTTTGACCATCGATGCCAATGCATTATCTTAGTGAAATTAGAGCAAGGGACTAGAACCAAGGTACTATCACCCATCTAGCTTGCCAAGGGTATGTGAAAAGACAACATCGCCTTAGAGGTGCTAAAGGTGTTTAAGTCATTCAAGGATGTAATACCTATAGAACTGCCAAGAGTCTACCACCTAAGTGAGAGGTAGACCACAAGATCAAGCTAGTTCTTGATGCCAAGCTACTAGCCTAAGCCCCATATAGGATGTCACCTTCAGAGCTAGAAGAGCTAAAAAAATAACTCAAAGAGCTTTTAGATGCAAGGTTCATCAAGCCCTTTAAAGCTTCATATGGTGTACTAGTCCTATTTTAGTAGAAGCACATGAGTCTTTATGAATGTGCATCAACTACCAGGTGCTTAACAAGCTTACAATGAAAAACAAGTATGCCATTCCCTTCATTGCTGACTTATTTAACTAGCTAGAAGAAGCATAATGGTTCATCAAGCTAGATCTAAAATTGGGATACTATCAAGTAAGGATAGTCAAAGTTAATGAATAGAAGACACAAATATGAGTTCCTAGTCATGCCTTTTCAGTTTGATGAATGCACCCATGACATTCTGCATGCTGATGAACAAGGTACTACAACCTTTCCTTGACCAATTTATTGTTGTATACCTTGATTATATTGTTATCTATAGCTGAACACTCGAAGAGCATGTGGATCACTTGTGGTAGGTGTTCCAAGTACAAATAAACTATATGTAAAGAAGGAAAATGTACATTCACCTAGTATGAGGTCTCATTTTTAGGCCATATTATGGAAAATGGCTGGATTTGGATAAATGTTGACAAAGTCCATGCAATCCAATAGTGGAAGTTGCTAACCAACGTCATAGAGTTACAGTCATTCCTTGGTCCAACAAGTTGCTATCAATACTTCATAAAGGGGTATTAATCCATTACAGCACCCTTGATCGACATACACAAGAAAGGACAAGTTTAGGAATAGAGTCTTAAGAGCCAAGAGGCCTTCGATCACTTAAAGTAAGCTATCACACCAAGCCATATAAGGTACACACTAATGCATCCGACTTTGTTATTGGAGGTGTGTTGCTGTAAGATCGGCACACAATTGCCTTCGAGAGTAGAATACTCAATGAGACTAAACATTAATATATGGTCTAAAAGAAAGAGACAATTATCATGGTGCATCACTTGTGCACATGGAGGCATTACTTGTTGGGAAGTAAGTTCATGGTGATAACCTACAATGTGGTGACCAACTGCTTCTAAAATAAAGAAAAGCTTACTCTCAAACAAGCACGTTTACAAGACTTCCTAGCTGAGTTTGATTTTACCATGAGTACAAGCCAGGAAAGGCCAATGTCATGGCTGATGCACTTAGCTAGATGGTTGAACTAGTAGCAATCAATAGGCTAGATGGTTTTTTGGTGGCATATATCAAAGAGGGGTTGACCGAAGACCCCACAGCCTAAACCTTGATCGAGTACATGAAGCAAGTGAAGACTAGATAATTTTAGCTTGAAAGTGATATACTCTACACCATGAAAAACTAACTTTTTTTCCCATAATTCAACAAGCTATGAAAAGAAGTCTTAAAAGAGTGTCATAACTCATGATGAATAGGCCATCCAGGTGTGCACTGCACCTTAGCCCTTGTTGAAGATCGATACTATTGACCTAGGATAAAGGATGATGTGGAGGCATATGTCAGAACTTGTCTTATGTGCCAAGAAGACAAGATATGACAAAAGTCCCCCACCAACCTCTTAGAACCACTATTGGTTCTTAAGCACCCATGGAAAAATGTCTCCATAGACTTCATTATTGGACTACCTAAGCTAGATTTGTGTGGTAGCATCTTTCTAGTGGTGGATTGGTTCTCCAAGAATGGAACCTTCATTCTAACAACTAAAGAGTGCCCAGTGGAGGAAGTAACCCTATTGTTCTTTAAGAACCTAGTCAACTATTGGGTGTTCCTCAATCCATCATTAGTGATCGAGATGGTCAATTTATGGGCAAGTTCTAAAGTGAATTGGTCAGGCTCCTAGGGTCAGACTTGAGGTTTTCCACCATTGTGCACCCTCAAATGGATGGGCAAATTGAGAAGGTTAATGCCTTATTAAAAGTGTACCTCTAGCACTATGTTAATGCCTCCTAACGAGACTGGCCTAACCTGTTGGATATAGCTCAATTCTCATACAATTTTTAGTGAAACGAGGCTATGAATCAAAGTCCTTTTGAGATTATGATCAAATAATAGCCATGTACATCTAGTGCTATTGCCTCAGGGTACATAAGATCGAACCCAACCACTTACAAATTTGGTAGGGCATGGCAAGAATAAGTGGATCAAGCCTAAGTGTGTCTAGATAAGGTAGCAAAGTGATTAAAAAAGTAGGATGATCGAAAGTGATGGGACATGTAGTATCAAGTAATGGACTTGGAACTAGTCAAGCTACACTTGGTGCTATGGTATCTAGGGATGTAGAAGAGGCTTACTTATAGGTACAAAGGTCCTTCCAAAGTTCTAAAGTGAATAGGCAAGGATGCATACAAGCTTGAGCTTCCTCCGAGGCTTATGGTACATTTAGGGTTTGATGTAAGTATGCTTAAGCCCAAGCACAATAACTTGGATAATCCTTCTTAAAGCTAATCAAAGAGAGCACCAGTAGGCATTAAGGCCCCGTATGATTGAAAGGTTGAGCATAACTTAGCCAATTGTGAAGCAACACATGCCTAAGCATGAGTACTTAGTACAATGGAGAGGCCAGTTGGATAGTGAGATAAGCTAGGAGCTAGCTAAGGCATTGTGGTAGTTCTAAGATCAGATTGACAAGTTTCATGAAGAAGACATGATGAAAGCATTAACAGAATAGATAAAAGAGAATGTCACACCCTGCATCAGCACTATCAGGACCAAGGTTTGAGCATCAATGTGTAGAGGCTAAACCATTGATGAAGCACCAATCTATAAGAATAAGTCTGTATGTGAATTACTTGTTGTTGAGCCTAAGGACCATTTAGGAGAAGCTTCTAAAAAGCCCCAGAAAGATGGTGTAGGCACTATAGGTACAAAGGCTCTAAATAAGCCTAGACACAGGTTAGATGCATGGGTGTAAAACCTTCTAGAATAGCCAAATATGAAAATAGGTATCATTACTTTAGCACCAAGTAGGGAAGCTTTTGGAAGGCTTGAGGCATAGACACTTTGCAAGAGAGCTTGGAACCTTCTAAACCTAGTGCACCATAGAGTGTCTAAAACCAACTCCTTTCTAGAAAATTCCTAATCGATCTTACATGTGTCTAAGGGCCTTGGAACCCTCTAAAATGTATATAAAAGTCACAAACTTGGCTCTTTAGTGACCACATAGGCAATGGGGGTTCAAGTATAGATAGGGGTACCCCTACCCCGTAGGACCAACTCATGAGCTAGTGAACCTACGAACCAATAAAGCTCTTCAAGCACATTTATACATATGCCACATTATTCAAGCAATAGAAAGGATCTTATATTCTTTCACCAGTGCCTTTTTAGTGTGTTATAGTGTTTAATTATCTTTAGGGTCTGACTAGTCCTTGGTGAAAGACACACTCACTCAGCCTGGTTAAAGGTTGACTTAGGCATATATGAATGGTAGTTTCCCGCCTAAGGCCACATGATTGCAAGGCTTAAAACTGAAGCTTGTGATACATGCAAATGCCTCAACCACCATCAAGACTTGTTTGCCTTTTGTCTTGGCACATATTTCAACCACCATCAGCATATGCTAGCCCTTGTGTGGGTAGTTCCCTTAAACACCATTAACAAATGCTAAGCCACACACCATGCACACCTTGATCGGGTAGTAGGTAGGTTCAGGCACATCTTCATATTTTTACCCCAAGCTAATGTCATTTTCATAGCTTGTAAATTCATATAAACGTCCCCTAAGCCTTTATGGGAAGTTTCATTGCAAGATGACTCATTTTTTATTTTTCATAATCTTTAAAATTTTTTATGATTCAAGATTTTTTGAAATTTGTTTAAAAGGAGTTTTTGCTCCAAATTTGGTATACGTGATCCTTGTATTTTTGTTGGCACCCATAAAAAAATTCAACTAAAAAATTAAAGTGTAGAAGATTTTGTGGCCATTTGAAAAAAAGTGTACCTATTTTAGACACTTGAATGGCTACTGGCTGTAAACCTCTAAAAGCTCTTATGCTTTAAGGGGGAGTGAGTTGTTGAGGTTCCTTGGGGTATAAGGGGCCAATATAAAGGCCAAGGGCCAGTAGCTATTGCACATCTTATGCACACACCCCTTGACCCCCTACACTAAATCATCAAAACCCCTAATGCCATTAGTTAGGTTCTCCAGTGATGCTTTGGTGATGGTGCCCTAAGCTAAAAAATGTAGCACTAGAACATGCTCCAGCCTAGCATATGCATCATGGCCCATAATCAAACTTCAACCAAGGCCTCGACCATCAATGGCATATGTTAGTGCATGGTGTGGGCACATGCTAGTGCATTGTGTAGGCACATGCCTCTACCATCATTGGCACGTGCTGGCGTATGGTTCAGGCACATGTTTCGACCATCATTGGCATAAGCTAGTATTTGGTATAGGCACTTACCTCAACCACTATCGGCATAAGCTAGCCTTTGGTATGGGCATATGCCTCAATAACCATTGACACATGCTAGCCCTTGGTGTAGGCATCTACCTCATTCAACATCAATAAAAGATGGCCTTTGGTGCAAGCAGTTACCTCAAACACTATTGGGATATGCTAGCCCTTTCTATGAGCACTTGTCTTAAATACCATTAGCACATGCTTGGCCTTAGTGTGGGCATATGCCTCGACCACTATTGACACCTATGAACTCTTAGTGTAGGATATGACTATTTGAAAATAGTGTCCCTATTTTAGACACGTTAATGTTTGCTACTACTATATATGTAAAATCTTTCATGCTCTTCAGGGGATGGTTGTTCAAGTCCCCTTCTCCCCTCCATAAGGGTAGTAGGTGTACGTGATAGGCCTATCATTATGTATTTCCATGGAAACATCCCTATAGAAAAATCTACGTTGTGTATGCCTTTTGGTTATGCTGTTTGGTGACTTGTTGCTTCAGTGACCTATAGGCACCCATGGCCTTGATAGGTTAGCATGCACACAAAAATGTGTCTTAGCTATACTGAGCTCAAGCCTTTGCCTATGGCTGATGCTACCCCAAAACCTGGAGGAAGTCCCTAAATAGGGTAGTAGCTCCCTAGGGTGGTGCAAACAAAAGCTATGGTCATAGGCTAGGTCTTGCCAAGTGTCTCAGGTATTTGGCTGCCTCATAGTCCTTTCCAACCACTAAAGGGGAGTGAGTTAGGTGAACTGACCATTAGTGCAAATCTTGGTGGTAGTAGTAATTATTCAAATGAAATCTTTAAAGGTTGAAGGAGGGAAGGGTTCCATGTAAATAACACTTGCACATGGGTTAGTCGATCCTAAGAGATAGGGGAAGCCTGTTCGATAGTGTGTCTAGCATAAGCTTCAAAAAGTAATCAAGTGAAAATTCCTAAACCAAGATGCGATGACTGACAGTAAGATTAGGGAGTCTGAGACATTGGGAGGCTCTAGAAAGAGTTATCTTTTCTATTTAACAACCTCCCTAACCTAAAAATGGCTTAATTAGAGGTAGGGTCTAGTGGCTAGAAGAGCACTGTATGTCACATGGTGTCCAGTATGCCCCCGATGGCCTTTGAAAATCTAGAGGATCAAGTGTTGTCCATGCTCATCATATTCATAACCATATATGGTCTCCAAGGTGAATAGCCTCTAGTTGATGGAACAATATAAGTAAGGGATGTTAGCAAAATGGATCCATAACCTTGACAAAAGGATTGGCTTTGAGGGTTAGGCACAGGGGTCCTAGTCTCAAACTTGTCGATTGTCTATGCATTGCTTAAGCCACTCCCACAGTGAGAGTGAATCAGCACATGCTAGTCTAAGGATAAACTAGGAATGGCTCCATTGGGGGCTTTCCTCAGGTAATGAACAGTTAACTTAACATTGGAATGGACAAGGGGAATCTAAATATTTAATAAAACAAATCATAGTGATGGTCTTTGTAGATACTCATGCAATGTGATTTTTGTCCAGTGCACTAAATGTTAAAGTGAAAAGATTCAACAAAGCATAGGTAAATAATAGGAGTAACTATGATTCTATGAAGGTAGCCAAATGCCTTATCATCTTACTAACATGCATGACTGGATTAATAAGATTCCCACTGTCCCTATCTACTATCTAGTGAAGCCATAGCCAAGGGAATGGGCTCAACAAAATCAATAAGGAAAGAAGACCGAGATTAGCTTAACTGTAGTTTGACTTTGTGAAATGACTTTAGAGATGTAGGATGAAAGGAACCATCGGGCAAAATTGAAATACCATTACTTTTAATGTTATTTTACTTATTCTATGAATTAGAGGCAGGGCAAGATCCCTTTTTTTGGCCCAAAGCTAGCCTCAATTGTCAATCTGGGTAGAAACATTGTCTAGTGGAGAGTTTGGCTATGGTAGCACATCGGTTAAAAGATAACACAGGTGTCTAAAAATGATCTCAATGAGAACAAAAATCTCATGTCAAACAAAAGGGTAAAAGCTCGTTTGATTTTAAGTTCTAGTATGAATACAAAACCATGAAAGCATGGCCTATCAATCCTTTAGACCTTTAAAATTTGAAGCTAGAGATGTCAGAAAAGTTACCATAAGATAACTGGCTTGTGGCAACCAAGCATTCATAGTGACATTGCTTTTTGATCCTTCGATGTTGGCTCTTTCTATCATTCTGAAGCAGAATTCACCAAGTGTTGGATTGTTCACCCACCAATAGGGATTGTGAGTTAGTTTTACATCATCATGAGATAGGTTAGTCTTACACTACTGATGGTAGCATCATAATAGTAATTCAACCTAGTACGAGAAGAATCATTGATTTGCACAATTGGTCATCATGCTTGGTTGAAAAGCTAGCAGCATGAAGCTACCATGTGCTAGATTATGACTGAACACCTTTAAGTCATAATTCAAGCTAGAAGTGATGCACACATCCATCACCTTGTTGTCAACCCATAGTAAAGGCCTATGGCCCCCAAAGGCATGTGTCATAGGTGTAGCTCTTATGGTGGACAAGCTACATAGGTATCTTTGGAGCTCAATTCCCATCGAGTGGTGGGTAGATCCTTTATAGATGACTTAAATATGTGACGGGGTATTGTAAGTGGGAGAGTGGCCTTGCTACCATAATCTACTGAGATTTAGCCTTTTGTCACTTCAATTCATCCCTCCTTTCATAGCTACCAAAGTCTCTTCACTTCATTTTTTTACCCCATACCCCTCTAAGGTTAGGGATAAATAGTTTTCTCTATTACAATTGATTCAATCGATTGATGACATCCCTCCCTCAATCAGTCAAATAAACAACAACCAAATACCTTTAGTATTTGTTACGAGGATAGGCCCACCTTTGGTATGGGCACTTGCAATAAACTCCATTAGCACACATTGGCCCCTAGTATAGGTTGTTGCATCAAACATCACCAATAGCATATAGGCCTTCGTTGGTGCAGCAATTGCATCCAACATCATCTACAAATGCTGGCCTATTGTTACCTCAGACACTATTAGTAAATGTTGGCCCCTTGGTATAGGATGTTGCCTTAGATGCCATTACTTGATGTTGGCATTGGGTGAGGACACTTGCCTAGACCACCATCAGTACAAGTAGGCCATTGGTGTAGGTTGTTGCCTTAAACACCTATTTGGTAGATGCTAGTGTCACAGTTCATGCACAAGTCCTAATCAAGTAGGTTGAGAGATGTAGGTTGTTAGAGTTGGTGCAGGCGAAGCATTAGGAAAGATTGAGACCAAGGTCCTAAATGCACATACGAGGCTTAAGTATGGAGAGTAGGGCCTAGGCTAAGGTGTGAGAGCATGGCGAAGTTAGCAACCTAGTGCCGAGAATGAAAACTACTCATTGGAAAGCTTTAAAACACCCTAAAAGAATGGCATAGGTACATAGACATAGAAGGCTCAAGATTACCCTAGAGATAGGCTAGGAGTGTGAATGTAAAAGAGTCTAGAGAAGCTTGGAGACTAGCTAGGTGCCCAGGCATTAAAGGTTCCAAAAGGGCCTAGTATAAGAATAGTAATAGGCATTATAGCTCTCAAAAGCTCTAGAAGGCCCTAGTTGCATGTAGAACAGTGACTAGATGAGGAAAGTTTTGGAACCTGCTAGGTGTGGGCACTTAACGAGAGTGCTTAAACTCTTTTAGACCTGACATTTAGTGGAGAGCTTAGAACATGTTGGACTCTACAAAGGCCTTAGCTGACCTAAGAAGTGTCTAGGGCATGGAAGGGGCTAGAAGGCTTATGAGGGCCACTCACTTAGATCAGTAAGGGCCATATATGTTTGGGAGGCTCAAGTATTAATAAGGGCCCTCCCTTTCATTAGTGAAATGTTAAAAGCTACACAATAAGAATAGCCAAGTCATAGACTTTGGCATTGAGTAGTTGTATATAGCATTAAGTAAATAGAAGTTATAATTGCTTTAACTTTCTTTCTTAGCTTTGTCCCAAACTCTTAAGGAGCCAATAGAGTCCATGGCAAAAGGGCTCAGCACAAAGTTAGGGAAAAGGCTGACTTAGGCATATGGATGGTAGTTCCTGCATAAGGCCACATGGTAGTTAAGCTTAAGCTACTAACCCATAACAATTGGTATCAAAGTAGGTTCGACCATAGGGACATCAAAACCTTCATTATAACCAATGTTGATGTCAGTTTAGGTTGTGTGAGCAACTTGCATGCCAGTGTACCAATTGTGCTATTGACTTATAGTGGGGTTGCATAGTGTTATCATTACTAGTTGTTGATGTGAAGAATACCACACATGGATGCCTGAGTGCTCCTAATGATATGAAAAGATCTTTAATTCAAGCTTCATGTTTATGGTTGAATGCATAGGTAAAGTGTATGAGGGCCACCCACCCATATGCAAGGGAAGAAAGGCTAGTTAAAAGGATAGATTGTCATCCATGAAACTCAGTTTATGGGCACTAAGGATTGTATACAAATGATAGATTCCATATAGGAGAAGTTTAAAAAAGGGTAAAAGCCATAGGTTAGAGATGAATGAAGTGGTAGGGTATAGGATTTGAAGTAGAAGTATTGCCATTGCTGAGTCAGTGGTTGAGGCTGAATACCCTAAGTCTGCATAGCTCAAAGGTAAAGGCTAAGCCTAGTGGTAGGGGCTTGTGTGAAGGAGACAAGAGTAGCAATACCTCAAAGGAAGAGTAAGCAAATGAAGAACCACAGCATAGGAAGGTAAGGACTAAAGGTTCAAAGGTATGGGTGACCATGTCCTTTAACTACTTTTTATGCTCAAGACCACATAAAACCAAGGAACACTCATAGTGGAAGAAGCTCAGAGCCATTATGATGACTTTGAGAGAGTCCAATGGTAAGAGTCATGATGGTAGCTGAGCTAAGAAAATGGGATCTTTCAAGCTCCTGATGAGGGTAAGGTAAACGTGGCTACCAAGAGCCACCTGCCCTAGAGATAGATGGTTTATCAAAGAAAGAGTAATGGCCTAGATGTGAGCATTGCATGTCCTACACCAGTGAGCACTGCATACCCTGAAGGGCTTATTGAGTGTAAGGAAAGGGTAATGGCATATCACAAACTAAGGCACTACTTGCTTTAACAAGCACTAGTTTCATAGGAACTGCTTGGGATCATGACTAAAACATGGGATGAGTACAAAGGTGTATCGAGAACCGTTATGTGCCAAAGACCATCAAAACAAGAGTGGGACATCAATCTAGCAAGCACGTATGGTGAATAAATGACATCCCTTAAAAATGAAGGCATTGCTAGAACAAATAAGGGAAAATGTTATAGATCCATGCATAAGTCCTAAGCCAAATAGGTTAAGAGACATAGCTTATTTGGTTTAGTGCTAGTGAAGGACTTGGAAGGATCGAGACCAAAGTTTTAAAGGCATATACAAGGACCAAGTTGGTGGAATAGGGCCAAGGAAAAAGTATGAAAGCATGGTAAGGTGAGTAGCCTAGTGCTGAGAATAGGGATTGCTTGTTGGAAGGATCTGGAACACCTCAAAAGAGTGACATGAGCAAATAGGCATAAAAGGCTCTTGATTAACCTAGAGATAGGCTAGGCATATGGGTGTAGAAGAGTTTGGAGAAGACTGGAGGCTAGCTAGGTGCGAGGGCACTAATGGTTCCATAAGAGCCTAGCATAGGAATAGTAATAGGTATTATAGCACCTAAGCGAAAAAGGCTCTAGAAGGCCTTAGCTAGATATAGAGCAATGACCATATGAGGAAGGTTTTGGAACTCACTAGGCATAGGCACTCACCAGAAGTGCCTAGACTCTTCTAAACTTAAGGTTGCACGGGGAGCTTGGAACAAGCTAGATTCTATAAAGGCCTTAGCTAACCTAGGAAGTGTCTAGGGATTAAGAAAGGGTCTAAAAGGCCTATGAGGGCCACACACTTAGATCAATAAGGGCTATATATAGTAAAGAGGCTCAAGTGTAAATAAGAGCCCTCCCTTACATTAGTGATAAGTTAAAAGCTACACAAGTAAGAAGAACCAAGTCATAGACTTAGGCATTATGTAATTGTATATAACATAATGTAAATAGAAGTTACAATTGCTTTAACTCTCCTACCTAGATTTCTACCAAGTTTCTAGAAAGCCAATGGAGTGTACGTAAAAGTGTATAGTTTAGAGTCAGAGAAAAGGTTGACTTAGGCATACAGATGGTAGTTTCTTACTTAAGGTTACACAGTAGCTATGCTTAAGCTCTTGGCCCATAACTGTGGTACTTAGTTAAGAATGTGTACTGTGACCCTCCCACCCAAGGCACTTATCTACCTTTCGATCATCATTAACACAAAATGATGCTCGATGCATATATCATAGGCTCTAGCCTTAAGCCAAACTTTATGCTAACTTGGATAGGGCATTGACTCTATCTGGCTAAGTTAGCTTACAAAACTTAAGTGCTCAACATAATTCTAGCTTGTCAAAGATTGTGCTGTAGTATTGGGCCTTTTAAAAGCCTTCAAATCTGATCCTCTAAAACTATGTTTAGCAGTGCTTGTACCTAGGCCCAGCTAAATTTTACCAAACTTGAACACTGTGCCTAAGCCTCTAGAGTCTTGCTCACTGCCTGTACCACTATTTTATGCTAGTTTCCTATGACTTGAGCCTTCAATAGGCCTCAAGGCTTGGTCCCTCTGGCTATCAGACCTTATCCACTAGAACTAGAACTACTCCTCAACTAGGAGGGAACCTTTAGGTTTAGACTAGTGTCATGGTCAAGCCCTAGTGTGCCTCGATCTTGCCAAGACTAACTTTGAGCCAAGCAGTGAATAAGGCCTTATGGTTATGATAATGGTCCTAGAGCTGTGCATGGATAGTGTAAGGCTAGGAACATGTTACTGATAGTGTGTATGGGTGATGTGAGCCTTAAGCTGCAAGATGCATGAATAAGTGTGATCCAGCAGTCGAGCACCTTTGAGCTAGGTAGCCAATCAAGTGTTGTTGGTCGAAGTCATGTGCAGGCACCCTCGAGTGGGTTAGTGGAGCAATGAGTGAAATATGAGAATTATGGTGGCTAAAAGGCAAGTCATCGAGCCTTAAATTGGTTGAAGAAAGGTCTGAGATGGTTAGAAAGAATAGCATCCCCATTTTAGATAGTCTTATAGTTTTTAGTAAGATGGTTGGGAAATCTTTTACACTTTTTATAGGGGATGACTGGTGTCAACTTCCCACCACCCCTTTGGCTAGTGGGTAGGCAAGGGCCTGACTACTATAAAGTGAGCTATTTGTAGGCACATGTGGTGTCTAGGTGGGCAGGCATCGTTGGGTCATGAGTGTGGCACAGTGGCCTCTTTGGTCATGCTAAATGTGGGGACAGTTAGGACCAGCAGGCCTTGTATTGCTCCTTTGTGTTGAACCATTGGGTTTGGATGCTAACATTCAATATGCATTTCAGTTTCCCCTCATCGAGCTAGTTTGATGAGTAACCAAGGGTCATGAGATGGTGTTTGTGTAGGAGGGGCAAATCATCCTTGAAGGATGAGTGGCTAGTAGGCGGGCACTTTGCTAGACCTTTATGGCCAATTAGTAGTGGTGTGCTACAGCTGGGGTAGCACACCCAAGTTTCTCAAGGTGGGATGGGCATCATGTTAAGTGTCTATCATGCATGTAGCTAGCCTAGAATGAGGCTAAGAGTTGAGGCCCTGAGATGTGAGTTTCGTGGGACAAGATGAGCCAAGTGTGGCTCTAATCTGGCTACTAACCAACATCTATGTTATGCCTTTAGGTTCAAGGCATGAGAGCTTGTGTACAATGTGAGCAAGCATGGTGTTGGGTTCTCACCATGCCAAAATGAGATAATATCATGAGAACCAGGGTTATACATCCTTAAGAGCTAGGTAGGTTAGTGTTCGGGACCTTGATACTTACGAGTAGAGATGGGTGCTCGGGGCCACCTTAAGAATTGTAGGTTGATTATGCTAATGGGAGTTAGGTTCCTCCCTATTGAGTTTGATAATGTTACATGTAACCCTACAAGATTCGACCCTAGAAGGGCTCATGAGTATGTAATTTGAAGGATTGAAAATGATCTATCTATGGAGAAATGGACTCGAGAAAGGCTGTCCTTGACTAGAAGTAGTCTTGGTGCCATACGGATGCATGGTTTTGATCTAAGGAATGCATGGCCCATGACATTTTGGTATTAAAGCCTAGTATGACTTAGTGGTGGGATTAAAATGGCCCAAGTGTGGGCATGATAATGAGAACTTGAGGTGGTGCTAAGCTCAAATAGAGCTATTGAGGTGAGATTGCAATATCATGGAAATATGGGCTTAAGAATAAGCCATCGAGGTGATAAATGGGAAAAAATGGCCTAAGTGAAAGGCCATCGAAGAGGCTATTGGATGTTAAGTGAAAGGGCATGGGAGTCTAGCTTTACCTAACAAGAGGTGTTGGCTTGTTTGGATGGAAAAACTATGTTGAGACTGAAATATGAAAAAGGGGACTATATCTTGAAATGGTGTTTGAGTAAAGCCATGTGGGTCGAATGAGTTTTATTTTGAGGGATACGAGTCATGCATATTGAGATCAGTTACTAACATGTACACTTTTTGTGTCGTGCAGGTGCCCTAATAGGGGTACAAGCTGAGCATTTGGATCCAAGCATAGAGCCATTCTACAGAGGTAAAAAAGTTTGAGTTAGGTGATGATGAAAGCCTTGATTTTGTAATGGTTAGCAAACCATGAGTTTTTGTGGTTAGAAGATCACAAGAGTGTGTAGATCAGTGGACCATGCTTTATGTTGGCTGAGAGAGAAGGCTTTATGAGATGTGGTGGTCAGCGGACTAGAACAGTGGTCAATAGACTAAAACAATGTGCAGTTCAATGAAATGAGTATGCAAGAATTGGCCAATTGACAAGGCCTTGAGTAATGTGGGTTAAAGGACTGATTGAGTTGAATAAGTTGATGGTATTGGTGTTCAAGCAGGATTTGGTCAGCGAACTAGATGAGTTTGAGCAGGCAGAATCGAGCCAATTGATTGAGCCAAATACAGAACCTTTTTAAGTAAATGTTGCCTAATGGGATTTAACAACTAGTAAATAGAGTCATCAAGTGCATTAATGAATCTTTTAGCTTTATGAGGGCTTTGAGTTCCCCTCTGAGATATGCCAGAGTCAAGGCAGATGAGTTGTGGAACCATCATGCAGACATGGTTACATGCAAAGTTGAGCTGAGTTCAACTAAAAGTGGGAGAGACTTGTGATTTATGGTCGGGCTGTGCCAAGACAGTAAAGCCTATAAGATATCTGAGCATT
This sequence comes from Durio zibethinus, assembly GCF_047325235.1. Classification (NCBI taxonomy): domain Eukaryota; kingdom Viridiplantae; phylum Streptophyta; class Magnoliopsida; order Malvales; family Malvaceae; genus Durio; species Durio zibethinus. The sequence continues at coordinate 28,264,785 of NC_143169.1, forward strand.
GAGTTTAAGTTTGAGATAGCAAGCAATAAGGTGCCACTATGAGGGTGGTTGGCTAGAGGGCCACACCTAAAGAGGTAACCTTAGAGGGGTCAAAAGGACCCAAGTTGTGAGATGATCAAAATGTTTGAATGCCACTAAGCTAGGGTCTATTATGGGTGGTGACGTATGAGGGTAGTTGACTTAAGCACCATGTTTAGAGGGAAGCATCAAAAAGTTGGTGTCATAGGTGTACAGTTGGTGTGATGGGTCATGTCCAGTAAGGCATACCAATGTGTGACGAAAAAAGTGGTCATTCATTTGACTAAGGGTCCTGATCAATGAGGGTTGCAACATGATGTGATCATGGGTGAAGCAGTGTAATAGCACTTGTTGAGCAATAGTTTGAGTTTAGTAGTCATATGTGGAGATAGCACAGAGGAGCATAAGAGCTAGGATAAGACCCATCTACATTGACAATCAAAGAGTACTGTGGGTAGTGCCTCATGTGAAAGGATCTTAACCTAATCATTAAGGGAACAAGTGAGAGACATATGAGAAAATGTCAACTGTATGCAACAAGAGAGTTGGGTGTGGTCATCGATAAGGACATCGATGAAGTAAGTGGGGGAAAGTGTCATGGTTAACCTTTAGTGTGCTTTGGTCCTACCATGGCTGACCTTGAGCTAAGCAATGGACAAGGCCTTATGGATAGGGCTGTGGTCCTAGACCTATGCATGGGCAGTGTAAGCCTAAGAACATGTTGCTGATAGTATGTGTAGCTAGTGTGAGCACCAACCCCAAGATGCAAGGTAAGTGTGAGCCAATGGATGGGATCCCTGAAGCCAGGTAGCCTATTGGGTGCTGTCAGTTGAAGTCATGCATAGGCAACCACAAATGTGTTCGTGGATCAACAAGTGAAATCTAAGAATTATGGTGGTGAAGAGACAGGTCACTGGGCCCTGAGTTAGTTAAAGAAAGGCTCTAAGATGGTTGGGGAGAAAAGTGTCCCCATTTCAAATAATCTTATAGTTCCTAGTAAAATGGTTGGGAAATCTCTTATGCTTTTTATAGGGGGATAACTGGTGTCAGCTTTACACCACCCCTTAGGTAAGGGGTATGCAAGGACCTTGCTAGTCGAAAGTGAGCTACTCCTGGGCACATGTGATGCCTAGGTGGGTAGGCACCATTGGGTCATGAGCATGGCATAGTGCCTCTAAGGTTACGATAAACCTAAGGATGGTTAGGGCCAACGGGCCTCGTATCATGCCTTTGTGTTGAACCATGAGTTTAGACACTAACGTTTTCTATGACCCTTGGTTTCCCTTCCTTGAGCCAATTCGATGAGCTACTAAGGATCATTAGATGGTGTTTGTATAGGAAGGGCACCATTGAGCTTAAAGGATGAGCGGGCTAGTAGGTAGGCACGTTGCTAGACCCTTGTGGTCAATTGGTAAAGGTGTGCTACGACTAGGGTAGCACACCCAAGTTTCACAAGATTGGGTAGGCATCATGTCAAGAGTCTATCATGCATGTGGGTAGCCTATAATAAGGCTAAGCATTAAAGCCTTGAGATATGAGCTTTGTGGAATGAGATAGTGTGGCTTCGGGCTGGCTACTAACTAGCATTTGTGTTGTGCTTTTAGGTTCAAGGCAAAAGAGCTTATGTATGATGTGAACAAGCAAGGTGTTAAGTTCTTACCATGTTAGAATGAGATAATATCATAAGAACTGGGGTTGTGCACCCTTATGAGCTAGGTGGGTCGATGCTCAGAACCTTAATGCCTGTGGGCAAAGATGGGTGCTTTAGGCCACCCTAAGAATCATAGGTTGTTTATGATGATGGGAGTTGGGTTCCTCCCTATTGAGTTTGAGAATGTTGCATGTGACTTTATGGGTTTGACCTAAGAAGGGCTCATGAGTATGTGGCTTAAAGGATAAAAAGGATCTGTCCAAGGAGAAATAGACTTGAGAAAGGCTAACCTCAACTAAAAGTAGTCTTAATGCTACACAAAAGTGTAGTTTCAATCTAAGCAAAGCATGGCCCATGACAACCAGCCTACAGACCATGACATATACACATGCTTGATGACCATTGACACCAAATGACCCTTGGTGCATGTGTCATCATTCATAAGCTGGTCTAGGCCCTAGGGTACTCTTCGAATCGAGTGATAGTTCTAGTTTGAGTGACAAAGTCGAACAACTAAGGGGACCAGGCCTTGAGGTGCATTAGAGATCTAGGTCTTAAGGAACTAGCCTAGAACAATAGGGTAGGTAGTGATCAAGACTCTAGAGGCTTAGAGAAGGTGTTTAAGTTTGGCAAGATTAAGCCAAGCCTAGGGGTGGACATTGGTGAGCAATACAAAGGCACCTAGTCAGACCCAAGTAGGAACATTGGTGATTGAGCTACAGGCACACGATCAAGCATAAGTATGGGCATGCCTGAACACAGACCTAGGAATATTAGATTTAGAAGCTTCTAGAAGGCTTGGTGCTTAGAATGATATTAGCAAGTCAAGGATTATGTAGCAGCACCAAATACCCTAGAATCAAGGATTGTATCTTAGCTCCTAAAATCAAGGGATTGTAATCTTTAGAGTTTAGGAATGTATCTTAGGCACTAAATATAAAAGGGGACTCAACTATAAATAGAGAGTCCCCCAGCCTCATTGTACACTCACTAGAACCATTGAGTAATAATGTCCTTAATCTTACCTCAAACACTTTTGTTGTTTTTTTGTTAGCCTTTCTTTTGGCACTTGCTATGCCCTTTCATTTTATAGCATATTAGGTGGCCAAGCCCTACAATCGAGAGTTTCTTTGCACCATTTCTTATGTTTGGCTGATTTGAGATGTGAAAGACTCCATTCCTATATCCTGGAGATGTGTCAGCTTGGAGTTTGAGTTTTGACCCATGACAAGTGGTATCAAAGCCTAGTTTGAGGGAACATTTTGAGTAGGCAGCAGAACTAGATACTAAGGGGTATTGAAGCCTAGATTAGACCAGAGGTAGTGACTAGAGCCTTGGTTCATGAGTGTGTAACAAATCCCTGCTTGTGACAAAAGGATCTAGAGTTGCTAGGACAACTAGAGTTAGACTTAGTGTACGTTGCGGGACTTGTGTATAAGTATCCTGGTATGGTTTGCAAGAATTATGGTGAGTTATGTAGACATCCTGCTATGTGTATAGACATTCAACTGTATGGTATGGTGGTTTATTGCTTGGTGTGCACATCTTAGATGGGCTACTGTGCTTGTGTGCTAGTGAAATGCTCTTGGTGTGCTAGGTGCAGGCATGCTAGAGTGTAGGATAAGTGCTCGACAACTTGTTGCAATGTGTTATGGGTCTGTTGGGCAAGCTATGTGTCATGGTCTATGGATAAATTTTAAGCCAAGTAGGTCAAGAGATGCAGCTTGTTTGAGTAGGTTCAAATAAAGGGCTAGCAAGGATTGAGACTAAGGTCGTAAATGCACATATGAAGCCCAAGTGTGCAAACCAAGGCCTAGGCTAAGGTGCGAGAGCAAGGCAAGGTGAGCAGCCTAGTCCTAAGAATAGGGGCTACTTGTTGGAAAGATCTAGAATGCCTTAGAAATATGGGATGGGCAGGCAAGCACAGAAAGCTTTAGATTATCCTGAAGATAGGCCAAGCATGTAGGTACGAAATAGTTTGGAGAAGCCTAGAGGTAGGCTCGGTGCATAGGCATCAAAGGTTCTAGAAGGGCCAAGCATAGGAACAATAGTGGGTACTATAGTAACCAGACGAAAAAGGCTCTGGAAGGCCTTAGTTATAAGTAAAGCAATGGCCAAAGGGGAAAGTTTTGGAACCTGCTAAGTGCAGGCACTCAATGAAAATGTCTAAACATTTCCAAACTCGAGGCTCAGTAAGGAGCCTAGAACCAGTTGGATTCTACAAAGGCCTTAGTTGACCTAAGAAGTGTTTAGGGACTATGGAATGGTCAACAAGGCCTATGATGGCCACACACTAGGATTAATAAGGGTCATATGTGCCGAGGAGGCTCAACTATAAATATAGGCCCTCCCCTATATTTGTAAGAAGTTAGAAGCTACACAAGTGTGAAAAACCAAGTGATAGACTTGGGCATTGAGCAATTGTATATAGCATTAAGTAAATAGAAGTTACAACTGCTTAAACTCTCTTTCCTAGCTTTCTCTCAAGCTCCTAGGGAGCCAATGGAGTGCATGGCAAAAGTGTTTGCCAAAAAGTCAAGGAAAAGGTTAACTTAGGAATACAGATGGTAGTTTCTTACCTAAGGTCGCATAGTAGGTGGCTTAAGCTCCCATCCCATGATAGTTGGTATCAAAGCAAGTTCCAACCAAAGGGCTTCAAAACCTTCATTATGATCGATGTTGATATTAGTTTAGGTTGCATAAGTAACTTGCATGCTAGTGTGTCAATTGTGCTATTGACTAGCAATTAGGGTTGGTGGTGTAGACATTATTGATCATAGGTGCTAAGAGTAGGGCATAAGGATGCTTTAGTATTACTAAGGAAATGTGGGAGATCCTTAGTTTGAGCTTTATATTTGTCTTTGAGTGCATGGCTAATATGCATGAAGGCCACCCACCCATATACAAAGGGAGAAAGGCTAGTTTAAAAGAGAGATCGTCATACATGAAAGCTAGTTTATGGGCACCAAAGATCTTAACCAAGTGCTAGACTCCACATGAGAGGAGTCTAAAGAAGAGTAAAAGCCATGTGTAAAAGTCGAGTGAAGTAGTAGGGTATGGGACTTGAAGCAAAAGTATTGTAATTGTTGAGTTAGTGGTTGAGGCTGAGTGTTCTAAGTCTCCATAGCCTAAGGCTAAAGGTTGAGCCCAAGGGTAAAGTCTTGATAGGGGAGATGAGAGTAGTAATTCAATAGGGGAAGAGGAAGCCAATAAAGAACTACAGCATCTAAAAGCAAGGACCAAGGGTTCAATCTAGGACAAAGGTATGGGTGACCATGTCCTTTAATTATTTCTTATGCTCAAGACCACATAAGGTGAGGGAACAGCCACAGCGAAAGAAGCCTAAAGCCATTGTGAAGACTTAGGGAGTGTCAAATGGCAAGAGTCACGAAGGTGGTTGAACTGAGAAAAAGGGATCTCTTAGGCTCCTAATGAGGGTAAGGTGAGTGTGGCTATGAAGAGTCATCGATCCTAAAGATGGATGATTTGTCACAGAATGGGTAATGGCTTAGATGTGAGCATTGCATACCCTACACCCATGTGTGCTACACACCTCAAAGAGCCCATTAAGCATAAGAAGAAGGTAAGGACCCCATGGTGTAGAGGGAAGGGTAATGGTACATCAAACATAAAGGTGGTGCATGCTTTGACAAACCAGGATCATAGAAGCCCATGTAGCATGAGTGTTGCATGCCTCAAAAGGCCTATTGAGCACAGGGAGAAGGTAATGGCATGTCACTAGCTAAGGCACTACTTGCTTTGATGAGCATGGTTTCATGGGAACCAGATTGGGATCATGATCAAAACAAGGGATGACTATAACGGTGTGCTAAGAACTATCATGTACTAAGAACTAATGTGTGCCAAAGAGCATCAGGATGAGAGTGGGACATCAATCCAGCATGCATGTACTATGAATGATTGACATTCCCTAGCAATAAGGGCATTGCTAAAATAAGTAGGGGAGAATGTCATTATTTGTGCACAAATCCTTAGCCAAATGGGTTGAAAAATGTAGCTTGTTTGAGTTAGTATGGGCAAAGGACCATGAAAGATTTAGACCAAGGTTTGAAAAGCACATACAAGGCTTAAGTGTACGGACTAGAGCCTAGGCTAAGGTACGAGAGCATCGTAAGGTGAGCATCCTATTATCGAGAATGGGGACTACTTGTTAGAAAGATCTAGAATGAGTCAACAAACTGGTGTAGCCAGTAGGCACAGAAGGCTCTATATTAGCTTAGAGATACACTAGGCATACGAGCATAGAAGAGTCTAGAAAAGCCTAGAGGTAGGCTAGGTGTTCCAGAAGAGCCAGGCATGAGAATAATAGTAGGTACTATAGCACCCAAACGAGGAAGGCTCTAGAAGGCCTTAGTTATAAGTAGAGCAATGACCAGACAATGAAGGATTTGAAACCCATTAGGCACAAGCACTCAATAGGATTACCCAAACTCTTTCAGACCTGAGGCTTAGCAGGGAGCTTAGAACCAGCTAGATTCTACAAAGGCCTTAGCCAACCTAGAAAGTGTTTGGGAACTATGGAACGATCTAGAAGGCCTATAATGGCCACGCACTTGGATCAATAAGGGCCATATGTGTTAGGGAGGATCAAGTATAAATAGGGGCCCTCCTCATTATTTGTAGAAAGTTAGAAGCTACAATAAGAAAAACCAAGTCATTGACTTAGGCATTGAACAATTGTATATAGCATCAAGTAAATAAAAGTTACAATTGCTTTAACTCTCCTTCTTAGCTTTCTCCCAAGCTCTTTGGGAGCCAATGGAGTGCACGGCAAAAATGTTCGACATACAGTCAAGGAAAAGCTTGACTTAGCATATAGATGGTAGTTTCCCACCTAAGGCCTTATGGTAGCTAGGCTTAAGCTCCTAGTTTATGACATTGTATAGATGTGTGGGTGTGTAGGTATACATACTAGAGCCTAATCGAGAGGCTTGTGTGTTGAGCCATTGTGCAAACTAGTGCTTGATAGTGTGTGTTGTATGGTGTGCCATGTTGACAGACTGGTGTGCTAGCTTACGAGAACTAGAACTAGATCACTTGAGTGCCTACTTGAGTTGAGTTAATCCTTTCATTTGTGCATTCATGATCTAACAGTTTATGTGTTTTATGTTATGGCATGGCCCGAGAAAACCATACAAGAGACCAATGCAAGTTACACGAGGAGTGCCTACCTACAAAGAAGTAGGGGAAGGTTTCAACAAGATATGTGCTAACAAGCACTCGATTAGCGAAGTGTAAGGAGGCCATTATTTAGATAATAGATTAGTTTAGAGATGTTGACGGATCCTCGAATAAGGCAATGGAAAAGCTCATGCAGTATAATGAGGCATTAGAGTTTGTGGTGAGAACTTTGTAAGAAGAGCTAGCTAGGCTCAAGTTTGACCATGCTATATTATGAGCTACCGTTGTTGTTAGTGCAAGCTTGGGATTGAGAGTGGAAGTGCCTAAGCATTTTATTGATAGACTAAAGTCATGGGTAAAGGCAATGATACAACAAAATGGTGTGCAAGAGTCAAGTCAGGCTAGAGTTGCTATGGAATCATTGACTTAGGTTGAGTGCATCGAGTCTCTAAGGTTAAAGGGAAAAGGCCAGAAGGGGGGAGACATCGTTGTTTATTCCTCAATGATGGAAATGGCTACAAGGGAGCCTAGATTTTGGAAGACTAACAAAGTCCCGAATAGGGGCAAAGGGCCTTTGAGTTACTATTTTCATGCGAGTCCATATTAGGTTAGGGAGTGCTTGAAGCATTTAGCCATCAAGTGGGTAGAAGGGCTATCTGAATGCAAGAGTGGCAATGGTAAACAACATAAGAAGGAGCCCAAAAAAAAACGGCCAGGTGCTAGTTGAGACTGCCAAAGGGTTAAAACTCTCGAGGATCTAATGAAAGGAAATTAGTGGTAGCTGAGTGCCTCAACATGAGTCCCACAGTGCAGCCAAATTCTTCATAAGAGAGTATGTCATGAGCAACTCGAAGGAAGCATAGGAAGTATTGGCATCATGGCCAAAAGAGGCTATTATAACAAAGTGCTAAAGAACATAAGATTGAGAACAACGAAAGCCAATAGAGTACATGTTTGGGTATAGGAACAAAATGTTAGAAAATTGGTTCATGGTGTAGGAGTTGGAACCAATGTAAAAGTTGGGCACATCATCCCCTTAGCAATGAAGGTGTTGCTAGAAAGAGTGGAGGAGAACGTCATGGTTTGCAAGGTGGTCTAGACCTAGGGGTTCTCTTCGAGTCAAGTGACAGTTCTAGTTCTAGTAGGATAGAGTCTAACAACTAAGGGGACCAAGCCCTAAGGTGCACCAGTGGTCCAGGTTATGAGGAACTAGCTCAAAATAATGGGGCAAGCAATGAACGAGACTCCAAAGGCTCAAAAAAGGTGTTCAAGTTTGGCAGGATTGAGCCAAAACTAAAGGTAAGAAGTGGTGAGCAATGCACAGACACCTAGTTAGACCTAGCTGTGAGCACTCATGATCGAGGGGAAGGCACATGGCTAAGCCCAAGTGTGGGCATGCCTAATCATAAACCTAGGAGGACCAGATTTGGGGGCTTTTAGAAAGCCTGTCGCTTAGCATGAATTTAGCAAGTGAAAGATTGTGTAGCAGCACTAAATCCCCTATAATTAGGGATTATAACTTAGATCTTAGAATTAAGGGATTGTAATCTCTAGAGCTTAGGAATGTATCTTAGGCACTAAATGTAAAAGGGAGCTTAGCCAGAAATAAAGAGTCCCCCACTTTTATTGTACACTCACCAGAACCATTTAGTACTAACATCTTTACTCTTGCCTTAAACCTTTTTGTTGTTCTTTTGTTAGCCTTTTTTCTAGCATTTGCTATACCCTTTCATTTTGCAACATACTAGGTAGCCAAGCCCTGCATTCTAGATTATTCATGCACCATTTCTTGTGTTAGGCTGATTTGGGATGCAAAGAGTCCATTCCTATGTCTTAGAGTCATGTGAGCCTAGTATTTGAGTCTTAGCTTATGACCAATGGGGTTCTCTCTGAGTTGAGTGTAGTTCTAGTTCCAGTAAGATAGAGTTTGATAGTGAAGGGGACCATGTGCTGAGGTGCATTAAAGGTCCAAGTCATGCGAAACTAGCCCAGAACAATGAGGCAAGAAGTGATCAAGACTCCAGAGGCTTAAGGAAGGTGTTTAGGTTTTGTAAGATTGAGTTAGGCCTAAGGGTGGCACTGGTGAGCAATGCGTGGGCACCCAATCAGACCTAGGAAGGAGCACTGATGATTGAGGTATGTTTGTATGGTTAGGCCCAAGTGTGGGCATGCCTATGAGAGGATCAAATTTGGAGGCTTCTATAAGTCTTGGTGTTTAGCATGATTTTAACGAGTTAATGATTATGCAGTAGCACCAAATCCCTTAGAATTAAGGATTGTATCTTAGCTCCTAAAATCAAAGGATTATAAATCTCTAGAGTTTAGAAATGTATCTCAGGCACTAAATGTAAGGGGAACTCAACTATAAATAGAGAGTCCCCCACCCTTATCATACACACCAGAACCATTGAGTAATAACATCTTTACTCAAGCCTTCAACTTTTTTGTTTTCCTTTTGTCAGCCTTTTTTCTGGCACTTACTATGCCTTTTCACTTTGCAGTGTACTGGGAGGCAAAGCCCCACAATCTAGAGTGTCTAACATCATTTCTTGCGTTAGATTGATTTGGGACATGAAAGAGTTCATTCTCGTGTCCTGGAGCCATGTAAGCCTGGAGCTTAAGTCTCAGCTTGTGACACATGCACATGCCTCGACCACCATCAAGACTTGTTGGCCCTCTGTACTCATACATACTTCAACCACCATAGGCACATGTTGGCCCTTGTATGGGTAGCTCCTTCGAACACCATTGGCACATGCTTTGTTGAACACCATGCACAGATATAGATGACTTGTTTTCTATTTTTCATGATTTTTAAATTTTTTTATGGTTTAAGATTTTTTGAAATTTTCTTTAAAAAGAGTTTTGGCCCCAAATTTGGTATACGTGATCTATGTATTTTTTTGGCATCCATAAAAAAATTTAGCTAAAAAATCAAAGTATAGAATTTGTGGCCATTTGAAAAAAGCATCTCAATTTCAAACACTTGAATGGGTACTAGTAGCAAACCTGTAAAAGCTCTTATGCTCTTTAAGGGGGTGTGAATTGTCAAGCTTGCTTAAGGGATAAAGGGCCAAGGACTAGCACCCATCACACATTATGTGTGCACGCCCCCTCAGCCTACCACCCCTAATCACCGAAAGCTTGAATACCCCCGATCAGGTTCTTCGACGATGCTCCAATGATACTGCCCTAACCAAAAAAATGTGGCACCAGCACATGCTTAAGCCCAGCATGTGCACTGTGGCCTAAAATTGAACTTTAGCCATGGCTTCAAACATCATTAGCGCAACTTAGCCTTTGGTATGGGCACTTGGCTTGACCATCATTGGCATAAGCTGGCCCTTCGTATGGACATTTACCTCAACCAACATTGGCATATCTGGCCCTTGGTGTGAGCACATGCCTCGATCAGCATTAGCATAATCTAGACCTAGTGTGGGCGTATGCCTTGATTAACATTGGCATAATCTAGACTTGTGCGAGCACATGCCTCGATCAACATTGGCATAAGATTGCCCTTGGTATAGGTAGTTGCCTTGAATACCATTAGCACATGCTAGCCCTTGCTATGGGCACCTCCCTCAAACTCCATCGGCACATGCTGGGCCTTGGTGTCAGCACATGCTTTGACCACCACTAGCACCTGGGGACTTGTTGTGTGAGATATGCTTGTTTGAAAAAGTTCCCCATTACAGACACTTTAATGTCTATTGGTAGCAAATCTATCAAATCTATCATGCTCTCTAGGGGGTGATTATCCAAAGGTGTGCATGATGGGCCTGTCATTGTGTACATCCATGGCAACATCCTTAGAGCAAAATCTAACTCGTGCATGCCTTCTAGTCATGCTATTCGGTGATTGGTTGCTTTAGTGAGCTACAAGTGCCTATGGCCTCAACCGATTGGCATGCATGTGGAAAAAGCGCTTAGCTATGCCAAGCTCAAGCTTGTGCCTATAGTTTATGCTGCCCCAGACCCCAGACCAAGTCCCTGAAACAACCAACAACTCCTAGAGGGTGCAAGTAGAAGCTGTGGTCATAGGCTTAGTCTAGCCAAGTCTTTAGGGTATTTGGTAGTTTCACGGTCCCTTCTCATCAACCATAAAAATGCCTTGGCCTGGCCAAGCCTGTGCATGTGTCACACCCTATAAGACCACCATCAAGGCTAAGGCTTAAGTGCCTGAGCCTAAAGGCCAGACCCTCACTCAAACACCAGGCCACGAGAATGAGTCCCTGCGAGAGTTACCCGATGCTAAGCCTAAAGACCATTTGGGAAAAGCTTCTAGAAAGTCCCAAAAAGGTGATGCAGGCACTATAGGTGTAAAGGGTGTAAAGGCTCTAGATAAACCTAGACACAGGCCAGGTGCATGGGTGTAGAACCTTCTAGAAGAACTAGATGCAAAAATGGGTATGTTTACTATAACACCATACAGGGAAGTTTATGGAATGCCCGAGGCAAGGGCACTTTGTGAGAAAGCCTAGAACCTTCTGGACCTAGTGGGCCATAGAGTGTCTGAAACTTATTACTAAAAATTTCCTAACTGACCTTATATGTGTCTAGAGGCCTTGGAACATTTTAAAATGTATGGAAGAGCCATACACTTGTCCCCTTAGTGGCCATCAAGGCCATGGGGGCTTAAGTATAAATAGTGGTGCCCTTTCCCCCATTGGACCAACTTATGAGCTAGTGAACTTGTGAACCCACAAAGCTACTCAAGCACATTTGTACATAAGCCATATTTTTCCAATAATAGAAAAGATCTTGTATTCTTTTACCAATGCCAGTGTACTGTAGTGTTCAATTTCTTGAGGGTCTAACTAGTCCTTTGTGGGTGGCACACTTACTCGACCTGGTTAAAGACTGACTTATGCATACAGGAATAGTAGTTTCCTATCAAAGGTTGCATGGTTGCAAAGCTTAAGATGAAAGTCAGTGATAGTTGGTATCAAAGCACAGTGTGCGACCGCAATCCAAGATAATGTTTACTTCTAAAATGAGCCATCAGCACAATAAAGGGCAAAAGGCTTGTAAGACATGCACTACTAGAAAGGGTAAGAAAAGCACTAGTAGGGACATGATCTCAGCCTTCGATGCCTATTTGGCCAAGGTGGAGTTGGTAATGGCTAAAATATGGGACAATTATAAAGACCAAATGGAGGAATTGGTCTCAGTTGGAAAAGAGATCACAAAAAAAGTTAAAGCAAACTCTTTTTGATGAAATCAAAAGCCTTACCTATAAGAACTCTACCTTAAAGGCCTTGGTAGAGGCCATGAGGGAGGAAATGGGGTAGCTTAAGAGAATCCTCTTCGTATGTGAGGCAATCGTAGGGGGAGGTATACTTGTAATAGCTCTTAGGACTAGGCTGGAGGTTTTTAAGCCTAAGGAGTTCGAGGGGACATGGTCTGCAAAGGATATAGATAACTTCTTATAGGGATAAAACAGTATTTCCATGCAATGGGCATTGAAGGGGATGATACTAATGTAAACACCACCTCTATGTATCTTGTAAACATCACACTTCTGTGGTGGCATCGTAGGTCCAAAGAGACCAGGCATAGGGGTGCTACCATTGGAAAGTGGGAGGAGTTCCAAAGGGAGTTTAGGTAATAGTTTTACCCATAATACGTCATATAGGTTGCACTCACCAATCTATGATGGCTCACCTAATGTGGAGAGGTATGTGACTATGTTGTGGAGTTCTTAAAACTTATGCTTCAAATTCCCAACCTTGGAGAGGATGGGGTGCTTTACAAATTTATGGATAGGCTCAAGCCATGAGCTAAGCAAGAGCTAATAAGGATGGGTGCCTAAAACATCATCCGAGCCGTGACTACTATTAAATCCTTTATGGAATTCAACAAAAGGGACAAGTTTAAGTCTTCCAACCCCAAAGGCAAAGGCAAAGGTAAGGGAGACATGAATAAGTGTAGCAATGGTAAGACACCAATGCATAAATGGAAGTCCTTCAAGAAGGGAGACAAGAAGAAGAACAAATGGGCAATGATAAGGGATGGACACATGACCAGTTTTTTGTGTGATGTTCAACACTAAGCCAAGGATTACCCTAATAAAGCCAAGCTTATGGCCATCATCAAGGGGTAAAAGAAGCAACCCAAGTAGGAAAGACTTGGTTCGATCATGCTAAGTTCTATATTAGCAAAGAAGGGGCATAAGAGAAATAGGCTCATGTTCATCAAAATCTTAATTGCAGAGAAGCACTTGAAAGCCCTGGTGGACATAGGTATATCTGATCTCTTCATGTTCAAAGGAATGGCTGAGAGACTAGGGCTTAAGGTCAAGAAAAAGGTGGGATGGATTAAGACCATTAACTCCAAAAAAGTTTTGATCATTGGCATGGCATAAGGAGTCAAGTTACAACTTAAAGTGTGGAAAAGCAAGGAATCCATTAACGTAATCTATCTTAATGACTATGACTTTGTCATTGGCTTAGATTTTCCTGATAGGATCAATGAACTCCTTGTTCCTTTCACCAACTACATTTGTATCATAGACCATCGATGCCATTGTATTGTCCCAGCGAAATGAGAGCAAAAGACCGTAACCAAAGCAGTATCTACCATCTAGCTTATGAAGGGCATGTAAAAAGAAGAGCCTAGCTTCTTGGTGGCCCTAAAGGATGATAACCTTTACGAATTGCATGACAACACCCACTTGGAGGTGTTGGAGTCCTTCAAGGATGTCATGCTTGTAGAATTGCCTAAGAGACTACCACCCAAAAAGTAGGTAGACCATAAGATTTAATTGGTGCTCGATGGCAAGCCACCAGCGTGAGCCCCATATAAGATGTCACCCCCAAAGCTAAAAGAGCTAAGGAGATATCTCAAGAAGCTTATAGATTTAGGGATTCATCAGGCCCCCTAAAGTTATATAGGGTGCATCGATCCTATTTCATGAAATTATGATGGGGCCTTATGGATGTGCATTGACTATCAAGCACTAAACAAGCTTATGATGAAGAACAAGTATCCTATTCCCCTCATTGTTGACTTGTCCAACCAGTTGGGAGGAACATGGTGGTTTACCAAGCTAGATCTAAAATTCTAAAGGTGATGAACCAAAGACACCATGTGTGACTCACTATAAGGCATAGAGTTCCTAGTAATGCCTTTCGGTATGATAAACACCCCCATAACCTTTTGAATGTTGATGAACAAGGTACTAAAACCCTTTTTTGATCAATTTGTTATAGTGTACCTTGATGATATTGTTATCCATAACTAATCACTTGAAGAACATATGGATCACTTACAACAAGTGTTCCAAGTACTAAGAGAGAATGAACGATACATAAAAAAGGAGAAATGTTCATTCACCTAGCATGAGGTCTTATTCTTAGGCCATATTGTGGGAAATGATCAAATCTAGATGAATGGTGACAAGGTCGGTGCAATCCAAGAGTGGAAACTACCAACCAAAGTCATAGAGTTGCAATCATTCCTTGGTTTAGCAAATTGCTATTGATGATTCATAAAGGGGTACTCAACCATTATGGCACCCTTGATCGACATTCTCAAGAAGGGAAGAGTTTGGGAATAGAGTCCTAAGAGTCAAGAGGTCTTAAATCGCCTGAAGCAAGCTATCATTGAGGAGCCAGTCCTAGCTCTCCTTGACTATACCAAGCTATATTAGGTAGCACTAATGCATCCAACTTTGCTTTTAATAGTGTGTTGATGCAAGACTGGTATCCAATTACCTTCGAGAGTAGAAAACTTAATGAGATCGAGCATTAATTTATAGTCCAAGAGAAAGAGATGACTGTTATGGTGCATTTCTTGCGTATGTGAAGGCCTTACTTATTGGGAAGTAAGTTGTGGTGATGACCAACAACATGGCTACCAGTTACTTCCAAAGTCAAAAGAAGCTTACTCATAAACAAGCTTGCTAGTAAGACTTCCTAGCTAAGTTTAATTTTACCATGGAGTACCAGCTAAGAAAGGCCAATGTCATGGCAGATACACTCAGCCACAAGGCTAAACTAGCAATGATTAGTAGGCCAAAAGGTTCCCTACTTGCGCATATCAAAAAAAGGTTGGTCTAAGATCCCACAACCAAAACCTTAATTGAATATATGAAATAAGGGAATACTAGATGGTTCTAGCTTAAGGGTGATCTACTCTACACCAAAGGAAACCAACTTTGTCCCACAATTTAGCAAGCTATAAAAGGAAATCATGAAGGAGTTTCACAACTCAGATGGGTAGGCCATCTAGGTGTGCACCACACTTTAGTCCTTATTGAGGACCTATATTATTGGCCTAGGATAAGGGATGATATGATGGCCTATGTTAGAACTTGTCTTGTGTGCTAATAAGACAAGATAGAGCAAAAGTCCCTAGTAGACCTCCTAAAACCACTGATAGTTCCCAAACACCTATAGGAGAGTGTCTCCATGGACTTTGTTACTGAACTACCCAAAGTCAATGGGTATGGCAACATCTTCATAGTGGTGGACCAGTTCTCCAAGTATGAAACCTTTGTTTCAACAACTAAGGAATGCCTAATAAAGGAAGCAACCTAATTGTTCCTTAAAACCATAGTCAAGTACTGAGGTGTTCCTTAATCCATCATCAATGATTGAGATGGTTGATTTATTAACAAGTTTTAGAGTGAACTGTTTAGGCTCCAGGGGTCTAACTTGAGGTTCTCTACCATTATGCACCCTTAAACAGATGGTAGACTAAGAGGGTGAATGGCTTCTTAAAGAGGTACCTTCAACATTATATTAGTGCCTCCTAATGAAATTGGCCTAAATTGTTGGACATAGCTCAATTCTCATACAATCTTTAGCAAAGTGAGGCTATGAATCAAAGACCCTTTGAGATTGTGATAGGGCAGTAGCCATGTGCACCCAGTTCTATTGCTTTGGGGTACATAAGATTGAATCTAGCAGCTTGTAAATTTGCCAAAGCATGGCAAGAAAAAGTTGATCTAGCCTAGGTGTGTCTACACAAGGCCATAAAGTAGTCAAAAAAGTGGGCTGATTAAAAGTGGAGGAACACGCAATATCAAGTAGGTGACATGGTACTAGTCAAGCTACACTTGATGCTACGATATCCAGGGATGCACAAGAGGCTTACTCATAGGTATGAAGGTTCTTTCAAAGTTTTTAAGCTAGTAGGCAAGGCTGCATACAAGCTTGAGCTACTTTTATAGTTAAGGTACATATGGTCTTCCATGTAAGTATGCTTAAACCCAACCATAAAAACTCAAATGATCCTTTTTAAGGCCAATCAAAGAAAGCACTAGTGGGCATTAAGGCCTTTTATGATCGAGAGGTCGAACGCATCTTAGTCAATCACATAGTACAATAGTTGCAAAAAATGCCTAGGCATGAGTACTTGGTACAATAGAAAAGTTAGCTAGATACTAAGATAAGCTAAAAGCCAATTAAAACATTATGGTAGTTTTAGGATTAGGTCGACAGGTTCTACAAAAAAGACACAATGAGGGCATCAATGAAACAGATGGAGGAAAATGTCACACCTCTTATGTGCACCATTGAGGCCAAGACCCAAGCACCAATGCATAGAGGCCAGACCCTCACTAAAGCACCAGGTTATAAGAATGAGTCCTTGCTAGAGTTACCTAATAATAAGCTTGAAAACTATTAAGGAGAAGCTTATAGAAAGCCCATAAAAGAGGTGCAAGCACTGTAGGTGTGAAGGCTCTAGATAACCTTAGACACAAGATAGGTGCATGGACATAGAACCTTCTAGAAGAGCCAAATATGAAAATGGGTATGGTTATTGTCGCACTAGGCAAAAAAGCTTCTAGAAGGCCCAAAGTGCAAGCACTTTATGAGAGAGCCAAGAAACTTTTGGACTCAGTGTGCCACAAAGTGTTTGGAACCAACTTTTTTTAAAAAAAATTCCCTTCTTAGAACCCTCTAGAATGTATATTAAAGCTACTCTTTGATAACCACTTAGGCCATTAGGGCTCAATTATAAATAGGGGTGCCTCATCCCCTATAGGACCAACTTATGATCTAATGAGCTTGTGAACCCACAAAGCTATTTAAGCACATTTGTACATAAGCCATATTGTTCCAGTAATAGAAAAGATCTTGTATTCTTTTACCAATGCCTCTTTGGTGTGCTATAGTGTTTGATTGTTTTTAGGGTCTAACTAGTCCTTAGTGAGTGGCACACTCAACCCAGTTAAAGGCTAACTTAGGCATACATCAATGGTAGTTTCCCACCTAGGGCTACACAATTGCAGGGCTTAAGATTGAAGCCCATGACACACGCAATCGATGCTACCAAAGAACCCCCCAAGAACAAGTCCCTTAATCAAGAATGTCCCCCTAGGGTGGTGATAATAAAGTTTGTGTATGTAGTCCTAGCCAAACCAGGCATTGGTGATGTCATGTTGTTGTTGCCTATTGGATGGTAGAGGTAGTCTCATGGCCCTTACTTGTGTTTTTCTCATGCTAAATGGTTATGGCATGGCCTCGTACATTATTTCCTCTATTCAGTCATCGAGTAATCAATTGGGTGAGTTGTAGACTGGTGTGCATGGATGCTACCACTTGTACACTATGGGCATATGAGTCGTGTTATGGTTGTGCATGTTGGTAAGCTCTATGATCGGTGCATCAAATTGTTGACCCATCATCCCTTTTAATCTCCCTCGTGTGGTTACATACCTTAGGGGCATAATCAGGATCCTGAGCTTAATTGATGGAAATCGGATGTCTTGCCATCCCTCGTCTATCTTGTGTCCTTAGGGACAATCTATCAGATCCCAATCATGCTTTGTGTCCCAAGTGTACCACCCAAACCTTTGTGGCCACTTTAGTACACTGGTGTTCGATCATGCTATCAAACACAAAACATTTTATGGGTGTGGGCTTTTGACCTTTGTTCATCCAATGCTATGATTTTATGTGCTCAACATGCATGACACTTGTGCTCCATGTTGGCTCTCTTCATCGCTCAGTCGATGCGTTGAGGCTTGCAGTGCCAACATCCCAAAAGAATGCTACCTAGTTAATCTTACTAGTAGTCATATGCTTGTCTCAAAGGTTTAGCCATGCACATTTAAGTACAAACTAATTTAGACTATGAAGCTATAAATGGCTCGTTAAATCAATTATAGTGTGTTTGATGGTATTTACTACTCAGATAATCGTAGTAACTCTAAAGCTAATTTGTGCAACAAGCCTTAAATTTTGGAAAAGATGCATTTATTGGATAAAAGGTCAATGCAGGCTTTGCCCATTACTCTAATGATTCATGATAACTCAATGAATCACATGACCTTTGTGTCGGTGACACATCATTCAAATTTCTACCTTATCAACTTTCAATGGATGGATAGTGGTCTACTACAGTGGTGACAAATAAAGGAGAATTAGGGTTCGATTCTAGAGAGAAAGCATGAGAAATGGCTACTGCATTTGTGGAAGACAGCAAGTGTGCTAATTACTCAATCTTGATAAGGGGAGGTAGTGACAATAAATAGCAATACTGGGCTTTATGAGTCTAGTAATTGGAATGGGTACAATCTAAATCCCTTAATAAGGATCTATTGAAAGGCAAGTCTACTGCTTGTAGGTGTTGTAATTCTAGCTCTAATCGCGTATATTTAAGTTGTTGTAGTTAAAAAGCTCATGGTTGGAGGTATGGTTGGGTTATTTGATTCACCTCATGGTAAGCATGTGTCTACTCATCCCTATTATCAATAATGTGCTCCTAACCTTAACTGGCTGAGTTGTAACTCCGATGTTGTTACTTTGAAGAAATTAGAGTTCTCAAAATATGCCTATGCTTGTATACATTAGGATTGGATAACAATATAGGATTTCGATCCTATTGTGTTGGCCTTTGGCATTGGAGTAATGATTAATAGGGATAATCGAAGGCATTTGTATTTCATAGTCAAAGGCGAAATTCTTAGATTTATGAAAGATGACCAATTGTGAAAGCATTTGCCAATGATGTTTTCATTAATCAAGAACAAAAGTTAGGGGCTTGAAGACAACCAGATACTATCTTAGTCTTAACCATAAAGAATACTAACCAGGGATTGATGGATGTTACTTTTAGGACTTTGCCAGCACTTTATGAGAAATTGAAGTCTTTGGGTTCTAAGGGGAGTGTGGTCACAAGGTTGAAACTTAAAGGAATTTATAGAAAGGCACACTAGTAGTGGAACCTAGGCTTAATTTGACTCAATACAAAGAAACTTCTAGGTCTAGACATAGTAAAGATTGATAGATTGGGAGCGCTCTTTCTTGATTTTATAGGTGGTGGTGCATGGCCATTCTTAGTTGGTGGAGCAATTTGTTTGGTTAATTTCGTTATCAAATGAGACCTCAGTCTACTAACCAACTACATTGAGGTGATCCTTTGTGGCTAGCTTCTTAGAGGGACTATGGCCACTTAGGCTAAAAAAGTTTAAGGCAATAATAGGTTTGTGATGCCTTCAGATGTTTTGGGCGACATGCCCCACACTGATGTATTCAAGAAATCTATAGCCTTTGTTGATAGGCTTGGGTCATCTTTGAAATTTCATCATGATGGGGATAGATCATTGCAATTGTTGGTCTCCAATGAGGAATTCTTAGTAAGCGTAAGTCATCAACTCATGTTGACTATGTCCCTACCCTTTATACACACCACCCGCTGCTTCTACTAATTGAATGGTCTAGTGAAGTGTTTAGATCATAGTGATGTGGATGGTTAACTACCCACGATGTCATAAAAAGTCCACTAGACCCTATCATTTAGAAGAAAGAGAAGTTATAACAAGGTTTACATAGGTGAACCTGTGGAAGGATCATTGTTGAAACTTGCTTAATGAATGACCTACGAACCTATTAACAAAACATCGAGGGTGTGGGCAAGGCTACCTCTGTGCCCAAACCCCTTCTGGCCCCGAGCATCCATGATGGTTGATTTGTTCCACTTCCCAAGTGATTGAAATGATTAGTATAATTTCCTACAACCAAATAACAAACCCTCGACACAAATTGCACCATGGAACTAAAATGAAAAAAAGCACATGTGCCATCACCATCCCATTTGCTTTACGTACGCGTGTAGTACCTTGACTCTTTTTTTTGTGAAAGACCAAAATGACTTTTGATAATGGATATCTCAGCTCTCGTATTAATGAAGAATGTAGCAAAATTCAATATTTGGTGTGAATTGCAGAATCCTATGAACCATTGAGCTTTAAATGCAAGTTGTGCCCTCAGCCATTAGTTGAGGGTACACCTACCTAGGTGTCATGCATTGTTGCCCCCTCTAACCCCCTACCTATTGGGTTCCAAGTGAAGGGGTGGAAGATGGCTTCCTGTGATCTCATTAGTCATGGTTGGCCTAAAAGTGAGTCCTTGACAATGATAATGCCATTACCATTGGTGGTAAATCTCTCAGCATGTCTTGTCTCTAGTGACATGCACTTGTTGTCCATCTGGACCCTATCAAAACCAATGCATCACTCAGTTGATGTTTGCATTGTAACCTTAGGTCAAGCAGGATTACCCATCGTGTTTAAGCATATCAATAAGTAGATAAAAAGAAACTTAC
The DNA here is from genome assembly GCF_047325235.1 of Durio zibethinus. NCBI lineage: Eukaryota > Viridiplantae > Streptophyta > Magnoliopsida > Malvales > Malvaceae > Durio > Durio zibethinus. The sequence continues at coordinate 28,285,156 of NC_143169.1, forward strand.
TAGGATTTCCCTAGTAATGGTGAGTGAATCAGGAAGAACCTACCCTAAGAATTGTGTACCCATGGTGTCCAAATTGTAGTATGAAAAAACATCCTTAGTGGTGGACTGAGGCTAAGTACCCTTAAAAGGGGTGCCAAAAAGGGTGAGAGCCCCATTGTGCTTCGACCCTATCACACCATGAGGCACTATTTATGAGTCAGGTAGTTTAGGAATGTAGTCTCAATTAGGCAATAAATTTTGTCCAAGGTTGAGTACAGGTGAAGATTGATAGTGAACAAATACTAAAAAGGAAGGATGAAAATGACTGTGAAAAAAAAGTGAAAGAGTGCTTGAAAATATAGGGAAAGAAGTAGATAGAGGCTAGCAATGCACCCCAGTTGGATGTAGATAGGTGAAAGTTGGTCCACCAATTGGCTCAGGGTATAGACCGATGCAGGTAACAATGATAGCCCAAGCTCGGGCTTTCGATATGCCCATGTAGATGTCATCACTGTAATCAAACAATGTAGCACATGCCATATCAATGTGCCTTAGGACATGTGTGCTCCTAATATCAGCCTACAATTTCCCTATCTGGTCCATCTTGAAACATGGACCAAGGAGTCTGAATGTGTGCTAGTCAACGGGCTAGAAAACCCATAAAGCATAAGGTAGCTAATTTGTAAGATCCCTTATGAGTGTACTACCAACTAACCTTGATCTTCTGAAAAGGGTTCAAGTGTAAGCATGCCTATCGAGACCCAAGAGATAGTGAACTATACCTAAGCAAGGCAAAGCCAGAGAAAACTTTGGTGCAAGCCTACAGTGATACTGACATGCAAATCTTTCATCTAATTAAGTATAGGGTCAAAAGACTAATCGAACCATCTAGTAACTAGTTCCCTCCAAAGTTTCCCTGAGGATAGTTGGAGCCCATAGCAAGTTCTATTGGGTAAGGCCAATGATTAAAGGCATCAGAGGCATAACATCCTTGACATATTCTCAAACTTTAAATAGGTAAGATGGCATGGTTGCTTCATTGAGCCATGCCAAAAAATCGAGAGCTCTGAGTGGGCCATTTTTGGTAAGTCAAGCTATCGATGTGGGATGAATCAAAAGCCAGGTTACAGTGCCCAACTATGTATGAACCTAGAACCCATAAAGGATGTTGGTTGATTAAGACAACAGGATGGTGGTCATGGAAGTTAAAATTCACTAAGGAGTTTGTAATAACTCACCTACCAAATCAAGTAGCCTCGAAAGTGGATGGCACTTAATTTAATGATCTATACCCAATTATCAGGGCAAGGCCAGGCCCCAATGAGTTAAAAGGTGCAACAATTACTGCAAAACTTAGGGTACAAGTTCTAGCAGAGCAGCCATTAGTGCAAATCTTAGTGGTAGTAGCAAATATTCAAATAAGAATGAAAAGGAGAAAAGTTCCATGTAAATGCACTTGCACATGGGTTAGTTGATCCTAAGAGATGAGGAAAGCCTATCTTATAGCGTGTCCAATGTGAGCTTCAAAAGGGAATTAGGTTAAAATTCTTAAATCAGGATGCAACGACTGATGGCAATGTCAGGGAGTCTAAAGACATAGGTAGAGGCCTTGAGAAGGTTTATATTTTCTCGTTAATGGCTTGCCCACCTTGGAAATAGCTCAGCCAAAGGCCAGAAGAGTGCCACATGTTGCATAATGTCTGGTTCACCCTCAATAGCCCTTGAAATTTGGAAGACCATGTGCTATCAGTCCCAATCATACTAATAATTACATCAGGTCTCTAATAAGAATAGCCTCTAGTCAATGGAACAATATAGGCAAATGAAGTCAGCAAATTGTATCTGTAACCTTAGGAAAAGGATTGGCTCAAGGGTTAGGCATAAGGGTCCCAGTCCTAAACCCATCAGTTACCATTGTACTACTCGAGTTATTCCCACAGTGAGAGTGGGTTATCGCGTGTTAGCCAGGGGATGAACTAGGAATAGCTCCCTTGAGGGCCTTTCCTAAGTAATGAATAGTTGACTCAAAATTGATAAAGAGAAGGGAAATCCAACTGTTTAATTAAACCAAAGCATTGTGATTGTCCCTACGATGCTCAAGCAATGTGATTTCTACCCAGTGTTCTGAATGTCAAAATGAAGAAATTCAACTAGGCACGAGTAAATGGCAAGAGTAACTATGGCTCTCTTAAGGTAGCCAAATGCCTCATCATCTAATTAGTAATGTGCTTGAATAGATTAATGAGATTCCCACTATCCCTATCTACTATCCCACTTGTGGCAACCAAGCGTTCATAGCAACATTGCTTTTTGATCCTTTGATGTCAGGTCTTCCTATCATTATGAAGTAGAATTCACCAAGTGTTGCCAATAGGGAACATAAGCTAGGTTTAGACCATTGTGAGATAGGTTAGTTTAACCCTTTTGATGGCAGCATCATAATAGCAATTCAACCTAGTATAAATGGAATCATTGATTCACATAATTGGTCATTGTGTCATGGGCTTCGAACTTAAGCCTGAATCTGTATGGTCTTAGGGCTTGGAATTAACTCCGTATGCCTAAGTTTAACCTATGCAGCTAGTGTACAGGCAAACAAGAAGAAGAAAGGGTGGAATACACAAGTTAGTGAACACAATAGAGAATGCTGGAATATGCAGTATATTACTAAAGATAGATTGTGTCTAAAGATGTGATAATGTACAACTGAGGGTGGGGTGACCCTCTATTTATAGTTGAGGCTCCTAGTTTTACTTATGGCTAACTCCTAAAATTAAAGGATTTACAAGTTTTTGAAAAATCAGGGATTACACATTATTACACAGATTACATAAGGCTCCTCCTGATTTTCAGGGTCAATTAGATCCTCCTACTGAATGCTACCAATCTTAGATGCCTCTAGAAGATTCTAGATTGGCTAGGCTCCTTCGGTCCACCTAGGTACAGTGTGGGCATGTTACAGGGCTAGTCCTAGATGTGTGAGTAGGCCTGTATGTTGTGCGGGCAATTGGGACTTATCTCTCATGCTTATTGTGCCAACCCCTATAACTATCCTCGATGCTTGAACCTTGGTCCCTGTTGCTCGGGCCTAAGCGCTTGGTGCACCCATCCAGGGCATCATATTCTCCCTCACCTAATTGCACAATGCCCTTGTTGCATCCTCTATGTGGAACTACATAATCTGGCTGTGGAACTACCATAAGTCTTCTATTGGCTTCCAACTCACCTCACTGTCTCGAAGTCCTTTCTAGTGCACCAAGTACTCCTATCTTTGCTGGTAGTTCTTTTGTCACACCTCTCGATCAGCAATGATGCTATGGACCTCTGTTTTCTATAAGGCCTTGACTCCCAATGGTGCACACTTCAACTCTTCCCGTACTAGATCTCTCTCATCCTCATGGAATAGCATAAGCATGCTAACATGGAACACTAGGTGTACCCTTAGCTTGCGTGGCATATCTAGCTTGTAGGCAACCTTGCCTACCCTCTTAAGAACTCTAAAAGGTCCCTCGTACCTTTGGACTAAGCCTTTGTGTAGCACTTTTTGGTGCACAATGGGGTGCAACTTCATTGAAACCAAGTCCCCTACTTGGAACTATATGTCCCTCATATTCTGGTCTACCCACTTCTTTGACCTCTTTATGACTTTGTGTAGATAGACTCTGGCCAAGTTGGCTTACTCCTACCAAGCCTTGGCAAACTTGTACGTTGCTAGATTAGGCCCTGTATAACCTGTAGTGATCAAACTAGGGGTTAACAGTTGCTAACCTATCATAATCTTAAAAAGACTCTGGTTCGTTACTTCACTCCTCTGCAAGTTGTATGAAAACTGGGTGACATCTAACTACTTTGGCCAGTCCCTTTACGTGGCACTCACATAGTACCTCAAACAGCCCATTCACTCACTCAGTCTACTTGTCATTCTATAGATGCATGCTGGTGGAAAAGTTCAAGTCTAACCATAATAGCTTGAACAACTCAGTCTAGAGCCACCCTATGAAACACCCATCCTAATCACTAACAACGGTCTTCGATACTCCCTAGTACTTCACCATATTCTTCAGGAAGAAACGGGGTTGCCTATTTGGCTAAGCACTCTTTGGTTACTAGAATGAAAATCCTATACTTGGAAAACCTATCCACCACTACCATGATGTTCCCAAACCCCTCTATTTTTGGTAAATTGACTATGAAATCTAGGATGATGTTCTCCCGTGGTCACCTGGTATCGGTAATGGCTCTAAGAAACCACCAGTTTCTTGAGCTCTACCTTGTCTAATTGAGACATAAGACAAGTCTTCACATAGGCCTCCACATCCTACCTCATGTGTAGCCAGTAATACCATTCCTTTAAAAAGCCTAAGGTGCGACTCACTCCCAGGTGACCAGCCCACCTCGAATCATGGCACTCTTGCAAAACTTCCCTACAAAACTTTCCATGCTATGGCATAAATAACCAATTATCCTTGGTGTACAACAAATCAACTTGCAACCAAAACTGCCTAGTCTTACCTTGCTTGGCATACTCGATGAGAGCCTTGGCTATAGGATCATGCGTGAGCCTTTCCTTGATGCGTGGCACCAAAAACCTTTTTGGTTGGCTAATGGCAGCAAGGTTTGCATTCCTACTCAGGGCATCAGCCACTGTGTTTGCCTACCCAGGCTTATACTCTAACCTGTAATCAAATTTTGCTAGAAAATCCTACCAATGGGCCTACTTGAGGGATAACTTTTTCTGTGTCTAGAAGTAGCTGGTTGCCACATTATCCATTCTGACCATGAACCTCAACCCTAATAGGTAATGCTGCAAAGAGTGCAAGTAGTAGAAGTTACAATTACTTTAACTCTCCTTCATAGCATTCTCCCAAGCTCCTAGGGAGCCAATGGAGTGCATGGCAAAAGTGTTTGGCATAGAGTAAAAAAATGTGCTAGGATTAAGCTCCCGGCCTATGACACTGTACAGGTAAGCAAATGTGCATATTGGAGCCTAACTAAGAGAGGCTTGTGTGTTGAGCCATTATACAGACTAGTGCTTGATAGTGTGTACTATATTGGTGTGTTGTATTAATAGACTAGTGTGCTGGCTTGCAAGAACTAAAATTGGATTGCTTGAATGCCTACTAGAGTTGATGTAATCCTTCAATTTTTGCATTCATGAACTAATAGTTTGTGTGCTTTGGGCTATGGCATAGCTAGGGAAAACCAAATAAGGGGCCTAAGTGAGGTGTTTGAGGAACACCCATCTACAAACAGGTAGGGGAAGGCTTCAGCAAGATATGTGCTAACAAGCACTTGGTTAGTGAAATGTGTGAAGGCCATGTTTTAGATAATAGATCAGTTCAAGACATTAAGGGATCCTTAAATAAGGCAATGGAAAAGCTCATACAGGGTAATGAAGCATTAGAGTCCACAGTGACAACCTTATAAGAGGAATTGGCTAGGCTCAAGGTTCACCATGCTGCATTGTGAGCTATTGTGGTTGCTATTACGGGTTGAGACTGAGAGTAGAGGTGCCTAAGCATTTCATTAATGGACCAAAGTCATGGGTAAAGGCAAAGCTGCAATGAAAAGAGGTTTAGGAGTCAAGTTAGGCCAAAATTACTATGTAATCATTGAGTCAAGTTGAGTACACCAAGTCTCCAAAGCCAAAATGAAAAAGCCAAAGTGGGGGAGACACCGATGTTTGTTCCTCAAATGAGGAAAGGGCTACAGGGAAACCTAGATTTTGTAAAATCAATAGAGCCACCAATAGGGGCAAAAGGCCTTGAGTTACTATTTTTATGCCAGTCAACATCAAGTCAAGGAGTGATCGAATCTTTTGGGCCTCAAGCAAGCAAAGGGGCTATCTAAAAACCAGAGTGGAAGTGGTAAATAGCACCAGAATGAGACCAAAAAAGAGTGGCCAGGTGCTGGTCAAGACCACCAAGGGGTTAGGACCTCTTGAGGAGTTGATAAGGGAAAACCAATAGTAGTGGAGTGCCACAACATAAGTCCCATAGTACAGCCAAATTCCTCATAAGAGAGTGTGCCATAAGCAACTCAAAGGAAGCATAGGAAGCATCAGTAGCATAGATGGAAAGGTCCATTGTAGTAGAGTACTGAGGAATATAGGATTGTAGCAAAATGCTGAGGAACATAGGATCGAGAATAGTAAAAGCCAACAAAGTACATGTTTAGGAATAGGACCAAAATGTTGGAAAATTGGCTTATAGGGTAGGAGTCAATACCAGTGTGCATGGTGGGTGCATCATTGCCTAGCAATGAAGGCATTGCTAGAATGAGTGAGGAAGAATGTCATGGCCCGCAAGCTAGTCCAAGTCCAAGGGTTATCTCCAAGTCAAGTGACGATTGTAGTTCTGGCAAGACAAAGTCTGATAGCCAAGGGAACCACGCCTTGAGGTGCATTCGAGGTCTAGGTCATGGGGAACTACCCCAAAATAATGGGGTAAGTAGTGATCGAGACTCTAAAGGCTCAAGAAAGGTGTTTAGCTTTAGCAGGATTGAATCAGGCCCAAGCGTGGGTGCTAGTCAGTGATGCACGAGCACTTAGATAGACCTAGCAAGTAGCACTAATGATCAAGGTATAGGTGCATGGTCAGGCCCATACACTTAAACAAAGACTTGGGAAGATCAGATTTAAGGGCTTCAAGAAGGCTTATCGCTCAAGTTGATTTTAGCAAGTCAAATATTATGCTGTAGCACCAAATCCCCTAGAATCGAAGATTATAACTTAGCTCCTAAAATCAAAAGATTATAATCTCTAGAGTTTAAGAATATATCTCACACACTAAATGTAAGGCGGACTTGGCTATATATAGAGTCCCCCACCCTCATTGTACACACACTAGAACCATTGAGTAACAACATTCTTACCTCACCTTAAACCTTTTTGTTATTTTTTTGTTAGCCTTTTTTCCAGCATTTATTGTGCCTTTTTGTTTTTTATCGTATTGGGCAACCAAGCCCATAGTCTAGAGTGTCCGTGCACTGTTTCTTATGTTACGCTAATCTAGGATGCAAAAGAGTTCATTCCCATGTCTTAGAGCCACACTAGTTTAGAGCTTGAGTCTCGGCCCATGACAAGTGGGGTTCTTTCTGAGGTGAGTGATAATTTCAGTTCTATAGGATAGAGTCTAAAAGCCAAGACAATTATGCCCTGAGGTGCACTAGAAGTCTAGGTCATGCGAAACTAGCCCAAAACAATAGGAAGGCAGTGATCAAGACTTTAGAGGCTTAGGGACGATGTTCAAGTTCGATAAGATTGAGCCAAGCCCAATGGCAAGCACTAGTGAACAATGTGCGGGCTCTTAGTTGGATCTAGGCGAGTAGTCTGATGATCAAGATGTAGGTGCATGGTTAGACCCAAGTGTGGGCATGCCTGAACACAATCTTAGGAGGATTAGACTTGGAGGCTTATAAAAGGCCTGGTGCTTAGCATGATTTTAGCAAGTCAAGGAATGTGCAGCAACACCAAATCACCTAAAATCAAGGATTGTATCTTAGCTCCTAGAATTAAGGGATTGTAATCTTTAGAGTTTAGGAATGTATCTTAGGCACTAAATGTAAGGAGGACTCAGCTATAAATAGAGAGCCTCCACCCCTATTGTACACATAATAGAACCATTGAGTAATAACATCTTTACTCTTAACTTAAACGTTTCTATTCTTTTTTTGTCAGCTTTTCTTCTGACACTTGATATGCCCTTTTGCTTTACAACATGCTAGGTAACCAAGCTTGTAGTCTAGAGTGTCTATGTACCATTTCTTGCATTAGGTTGATCTAGGACATGAAGGAGTCCATTTTTATATCTTGGACCTACTCGAGCTTGGAGCTTGAGTCTTGGCCTATGACATGTGCACATGCATCGACCACTAGTGAGACTTGTTGGCCCTTTGTCTCGACACATGTCTCGACCACCATCGACACATGCTGGCCCTTTTTAGGCAATTCCCTTGAACACTGTCAGCACATGCTAGGTTGTGCACCACATGCCAGTGTCCTAGGCTTGAGTGACACATCATGTGCACCACGACTAGGTAATAAATGGGTTCAGGCATATGTTCATACTTTTGCCATGCCAATGGCTTTTTAATGGCTTGTAAATTCATATAATAGTCCGCTAACCTTCATGTGAAGTTTCATGGCAAGATGACTTGTTTTCTATTTGTCACAATCTTTAAAACTTTTCGCTATTTAGGATTTTTTGAAATTTTTTTAGGAGTTTTGGCCCCAAATTTGGTATACATGATCCTTGTATTTTTGTTGGAATCTATAAAAAAATTCAATTAAAAAATCAAACTGTAGAAGATTTTATGGTCATTTGAAAAAAACATCCCCATTTTAAACACTTAAATGGTTACTGGCTGAGAACCTATAAAAGCTTTTATGCTCTTTAAGGGGGTGTGAGTTGTCAAGGTTCATTAAGGTATAGGGAGCCAACATAAGGGACAAAGACTAGCACCCATCTCATATCATGTGTAAACACCCTCTGACACCCCACCCCAAATCATCGAAACCCCTAATGCCATCAACTAGATTCTATAGTGATGCTCCAACAATGGTTCCCTAGGCAAAAAAAAAGTGGCACCAACACATGCCTGAGCTCAGCATGTGCACCATAGCCTAGAATCAAACTTCAGTTAAGGCCTCGACCATCAATGGCACATGTTGGCACATGGTGCAAGCACATGCCTTAACCATCATCAAGGCCACCTACCTTAACCACCATTGGCACATGCTAGCCTTTGGTATAGGCACTTGCCTCAACCACCATTAGCACATGCTAGCCCTTGGTGTAGGCACATGCCTCGATCAGCATTAGCTGAAGATGGCCCTTGGTATGGGTAGTTGCCTTAAACACCATTGGCACTTGCTGGCCCTTACAGCAGGCACTTACCTTGGACATCTTTGGCACATGCTAGGCCTTGGGGCAAGTACATACCTTGACCACCACTGGCACTTACGGACCCTTGGTACAGGATATGCCTATTTGAAGAAAGTGTCCCCATTTTAGACACTTTAATGTCTATTGCTAGCATATCTGTAAAATCTCACATGCTCTCTAAAGGGTGGTTGTCTTGGGCCTCTTCTCCCCTCATGGAGGGAGTAGGTGTGTGTGATGGGCCTATCATTGCGTACATGCATGGCAATGTCCCTAGAGCAAATTCCAACCATGAATGCCTTTTAGCTATGTTATCTGGTGGCTAGTTGCTTTAGTAACCCATAGATGCCCATGGCTTCGTTAGATTGGTATACATGTGAAAAAAAGGCTCAGCTATGCCAAGCTTAATCCCATGCCTACAACTGATGTTGGCCTAGACACCAGACCAAGTCCCTAAATTAAGTAACGGCACATTGGGGTAGGCAAGCAAAATGTATGACCATGGGCTAGGTCTAACCAAGTCTTTTGGGTATTTGGTAGTTCCATGGTCCTTTCTTGTTGGCCACAAAAATGCCTTGGCCTGGCCAAGCTTGTGCATATGTCACACCCCACATGAGCACCATTGAGGCTAAGGCTCGAGTGCCAGCACATGGAGGCTAGACCTTCACTCAAGCAGTAGATCACATGAATGAGTCCCTACAAGAGTTACTTGATGTTGAACCTAAGGACCATTCGAGAAAAGCTTCTTAAAAGCCCTAGAAAGGTGGTGCGGGCACTGTAGCTGCGAAGGCTCTAGATAAGCCTAGTTACAAGCCAAGTGCATAGGCATAGAACCTTCTAAAAGGGTGAGATACAAAAATGGGTATGGTTACTGTAGCACTAGGTAGGGATGCTTTCAAAAGGCCAGAGGTGTAGGCACTTTACGAGAGAGCCTGGAACCTTCTAGACTTGGTGCACCACAAAGTGTCTAGAACTAACTTTTTTGTAGAGATTCACTAACCTTGTATGTGTTAAGGGCCTTGGAACCCTTTAGAATGTATATAAGAGCCATACACTTGGCTCACTGGTGACCACTTTAGCTGTGGAGGCTTAAATATAAATAGGGGTGCCCCCTCTCCCGTAAGCAACTTATAAGCTAGTGAATTTGTGAACCCACAAAGCTACTCAAGCACATTTGTACATAAGCCACATTGTTCCAGTAATAAAAAGGATCTTGTATTCTTTTACCATTGCCTTTTTAGTGTGCTATAGTGTTTAATTATCTCTAGGGTCTAATAAGTCATTGGTGAGTGGCACACTCACTCAACTCGATTAAAAGATGACTTAGGCATATGTGAATGGCAGTTTCCTACCTAAGGCTGCACGACTGCAACGCTTAAGATTGAAGTCTATGATAGTTGGCATCAAGGCACAGTTTTGTGCGACCCTAATCTAAGACATGTGTACTTCTAAAAGAGCCCCTAGCACATTGAAAGGTAAGAGACTCATGAGACACACACTATTGGAATGGGTAGAAAGACACCAATAAGGGCATGATCTCAACCTTAGGTGCTCAATTGGCCAAAGTGGAATTAGCCATGGCTAAAATACAAGACAAGTATGAAGACCAAATGGAGGAATTGGTCTTGGCTGGAAAAGAGATCATGGATAAGTTAAGGCAAACTCTTTATGAAGAAATTAAAAGCCTTACCTATAAGAACTCTACCCTAACGGCCTTAGTAGAGGCCATGAGAGAGGAGATGAAGCAACTCAAGAGGAAGCTTTCTACATACAAGGCAACCATAGGGGGAGGCATACTCACAATAACTAGGTAGAGGTTTCCAAGTTAAAGGAGTTAAGGGGGACATGATCTACAAAAGGCATAGACAACTTCTTATGGGACATGGAGTAGTATTTTCAAGCATTGGGCATCGAGAAGGATGGTGTTAAGGTAAGTATTGCCTCTATGTATCTTACAGACATTGCACTTCTATGGTGGCATTACAGGTCCACAGAGGTTAGGCATAGGGGTGATGCCATTGGAACATTAGAAGAGTTCCAAAAGGAGTTTAGGTAGCAGCTTTACCCAAGATACGCTATAGATGAGGCATATACCTAGCTACGATACTTCACCCAACATTAAAAGGTGCAAGATTATGTTTTGGAGTTCTAAGAACTTATGCTCCAAATTCCCAACCTTGCGGAGGATTAGCCCTTTTTGCATTTATGGATGGGCTCAAGCCATGGGCAAAGCAAGAGCTAAAGAGGATGGGTCTCCAGGACCTCACTCGAGCCATGACCATCGTTCAATCCTTAGTGGAATTCAAGAAAAGGTACAATTTTGAGTCTTTCAAGCCCAAAGGCAAGGGCAAAGGTAGGGGAGACAAAGACAAAAGTAGTAATGGTAAGACACTAATGCACAAATAGAAGTCCTCCAAAAAGGGACATAAGAAGAAGGACAAACAATCAGTGACCAAAGATGGACCTATGACCTATTTTCTATGTGACAATCAACATTGAGCCAGGGATTATCCTAATAGAGCCAAACTCATGGCCATCATCAAGAGGTATGAAGAGCAACCCAAGAATGAGGGACTAAAGCTTAGTTTGATCATGCTAAGTTCTATATTAGCAGAGAAGGGCATAAGAAAAAGGGGCTCATGTTCGATAAAATCTCAATTATAGGTAAGTGCTTGAATGCCTTGGTGGACACAAGTACATTTAATCTTTTCATGTTCAAAGGAGTGGCTAAGAGATTGGGGCTCAAGGTCAAGAAAGGGGTGGGATGGATTAAGATCATGAACTCTAAAAAGGTTTCGATCATGGGCATGGCACAAGGAGTCGAGCTATAACTTGAAGCATGGAAAAGTAAGGAATCCATTAAGGTAATCCCTCTCAATGACTATGACTTTGTTATCGATTTAGATTTCCTCTAAAGGATCAATAAACTCCTTGTTCCATTCACCAATTGCATTTGCATCTTAGATGATTTGCATCTTAGACCATTAGTGCCAGTGCAGTGTTTCAATGAAACAAGAGCAAGGGACCAAAACCAAGGCACTATTCATAATCTAGCTCGCTAAGGGCATGCAAAAGGAGGAGCCACCTTTTTGGTGGCCTCAAAGGAGGATGAACTTTAAGAACTAAAAGACAACACCCCTTTAGAGGTGTTGGAGTCCTTCAAGGTTGTCATGCCTATAGAATTATCCAAGAGACTACCTCTCAAAAGGGAGGTAGACCACAAGATTGAATTGGTGCCTGATGCCAAGCCACTAGCCTGAGCCTCATATAAGATGTCACCCCTAGAGTTGGAGGAGCCAAGGAGATAGCTCAAGGAGCTTCTAGATGCACGGTTCATTAAGCCTTCTAAAGCTCTATATGGTGCACTAGTCTTGTTTTAATGGAACCACAATGGGTCTTTACAGATGTGCATCAACTATTAGGTGCTAAACAAGCTTATAGTGAAGAACAAGTATCCTATTCCCCTTATTATCGACTTGTTCAACCAGCTAGGAGGAATACGATGTTTCATCAAGCTGGATCTAAGATTAGGATACTATTAAGTGAGGATAGTTGAAGGTGATGAACCAAATATAGCATGTATGACTAGTTATGGGGTGTACTAGTTCCTAGTAATGCCTTTAGATTTGACGAACGCACCATGATATTATATGCACTGATGAACAACATACTACAATTGTTCCTTAACCAATTTGTTGTCATGTACCATGATGATAATGTTATCTATAGTCAATCATTTAAGAAACATGTGGATCACTTACGGTAAGTGTTTCAAGTACTAAGCAAAAAGGAACTATACGTAAAAAAAGAGAAATATTCATTTGCCCAGTAAGAGGTCTCATTCCTAGGCCATGTTATAGGGAATGGCCAGATCTAGATGAATAGTAATAAGGTCTATGCAATCCAAAAAGTGGGAACCGCCAACCAAGGTCACAGAGTTAAGGTTATTCCTACATCTCGCAAACTACTATTAATGCTTCATAAAGGGATACTCATCCATTTTTTGCAGAATATACTTTGACCACCATTGGCACATACTGGCCCTAGTGTGGGTAGTTGTATTTAAAACTATTGGCATATGCTAGGCTATGCACCATGTATGGGTATCCTAGGCCTAGGCCACACACCATACTCAACACAACATGGCAATAGGTGGGCTTAGGCATATCTTCATATTTTTACCAAGCCAATGCCATTTTTATGGCTTTAAATTCAAATAAGTGCTCACCAGTGCTCACATTTAGGCTTTGCTCAATTTTACTGAACATGAACACCATGCCCTTACCACTATTTTGGCTAGTTCCCCGTGACCTGGGCCTCTAGTAGGCCTCAAGACCTTTTCCCCTAGCTATCAAACCCTATCTTGCTAGAACTAGAACTGCTTCTTGACTCGAAGAGAACCCTTGGGTCTGGAATAGTTTATGGACTATGACATATGCACATGCCTTGACCACCATTAGGATGCATTGGCCCTTGGTCTCGACACATGCTTTATCCACCATCGACATACGCTTGCCCTTTGTGTGGGCAGTTTACTCAAACCATTGGCATATGCTAGGCCACGTTTCATGCATAAGTATCATGGGCTCAAACCTTACACCATTTGCACCATGAGTGGGCAATAGATGGGTTCTTGCACATTATAGTTGTGCTATCCCAATGCCATTTTTATGGCTTGTAAATTTATATAAGGTCATGGAAGCTAAGGTCGTGGGCTAGGTCTAGCCAAGTCTTTTGAGTATTTGGATGTTTTGTAATCCCTTCTCATAGACCACAAAAATACCTTGGCCTGGCTAAGCCCCTGTATATGTCATATGTTGGGAGCTTAAGCCTAGCTACCATGTAGCCTTAGGTGGGAAACTACCATCCATAGGCCTAAATCAGCTTTTTTCTTGACTCTTTGCCAATCACTTTTGCCATGCCTTACATTAGCTCCCTAAGAGCTTAGGAGAAAGCTAGGAAGGAGGGTTAAAGCAATTGTAACTTTTATTTACATGATACTATATGCAATTGCTTAATGCCTAAGTCTATGATATGGTTCTTCTTATTTATGTAGCTTCTAACTTGTTGAAAAATGAGAGGAATGGCCTTTATTTATATTTGAGCCTTTCTAACACATATGACCCTTATTGATCCAAATGTGTGGCTCTTATAGGCCTTCTAGACCCTTTCATGGTCCCTAAACACTTCCTAGGTCAACTAAGGGCTTTGAAAAATCTAGCTTGTTCTATGCTCCCTACTAAGCCTCAGGTCTAGAAGTGTCCAAGTACTCTCACTTAATGCCCGCACCTAGTAGGTTCTAAAACCTTCCCCATCTAGTCACTGCTCCACATGCAGCTAGGTCCTTTCAAAGCCTTTCTTATTTAGGTTGCCTACTATTTTTCCTGCCTGATCCTTTTTGAAACCTTTAGTACCCATGTACATGGCTAGCCTTTAGGCTTATCTAGACTTTTTTGTGCTCGTGCACCTAGCTTGTCTCTAGGCTAATCTAGAGCTTTATCTACTTGCTTGCCTGTGCCACTCTTTTGAGGCATTCTAGATCCTTCCAACGAGCAGTCCTCATTCTTGGCACTAGGTTACTCACCTTGCTGTGCTCTTGCACCTTAGCCTAAGCCCTGATCTACACACTTAGGCCTCGTATATGCCTTTAGGACCTTATTCTTTATCCTTCCAAATCCTTTGCCCATACCAACTCAAACAAGCCATATCTCTTAACCCACTTGGCTTATGACTTGCACATGAACCATGACATATGCAGTCGATGCAACCCAAGAACCTAAGAATAAGTTAGGCAATGTCTTCTTAGGCTGCTGATAATAAAGTTTATATGTCCGATCCTAACCAGACCAAGCATCGATGGTGTCGTGTCATTGTTGTTTATTGGATGGTAGATATAGTCTCATAGCCTTTGCTTATGTTTTTCTTATGCGAAGCTGTTATGGCGTAGCCTCATATGTCATTTCCTCCACTCGCTTGTTGTGTAATTGAATGGGTGGGTTATAGACTGATGTGTGTGGATCCTACCACTTGTACACAATGGGTATATGAGTGGTGCTAAGGTTGTACATGTTGGCAAACTCCATGATCACTGCATTGAACTATTGACCCATCATCCTCTTCAATCTCCCTCTATGAGGTCATAGTACCCTAAGGGTGTAATCAAGATCCTGTGCTGCATACCTAAATTGATGAAAACTAGATGTCTTGCTATCTTTTATTGGTCTTATGTTTTTTGGGGCTATAGGTCGAACCTCAATCAAGGCCCATGTCCCAAGTATGCCACCCAAACCTCTGTGGCCACATTGGTGCATTGGTGTTTGATAGTGCTTCTAGATGCAGAACATTTTGTAAACACGGGCTCTCAACCCTTGTTCATCCAACGCAATACATTTTATGTGCTCGACATGCATGATGCTTCTGCTCTGTGTTAGCTCTCTCTGTCATTTAGTCGGTGCATTAAGGCTCATGTAGTGCCAACATCTCGAAGGAATGCTACCTAGTTGATCTTGCCAATAGTCATATGCTTGTCTAAAAGATTAAGCCATGCATGTGTCAGTTCAAACTAATTCAGACTATGAAACTGCGAATGGCTCAACAAATTAGTTATAGTTCGTTTGATGGTATCTATTACTCAGGTAACCATAGTAATTCTAGAGCTAATACGTGCAACAACTCTTGACTTCTGGAAGGGATGCATTTATTAGATAATAGGTCGATGCAGGCTTTGCCTATTGCTCTAATGATTCATGATAACTTGACAGATCACATTGCCTTTGTATTGGTGATGCATCATTCAAATTTTTGCCCTATCAACTTTCGATGGTAGGATGGTGGCTTACTATGGTGGCAACAAGTAACAAAGAATTAGGGTTTGATTCCAAGGAGGAATCTTGAGAAATGGTAGCAAGTGTGCAAATCACCAAATCCTGACTTGATGAGGTAGTAACAATAAATAATAATACTAAGCTCTATGAGTCTGGTAATTGGAATGAGTACAGTCTAAAACCCTTAATAAGGATCCATTAGAGTTCAAGTCTAGTGCTAGTAGTTGCAATAATTCCAGCTCTAATAGTGTATGTTTATGTTGCTGCAATTAAAAAACTTGTAGTTGAAACTAAGGTTGGGTTATCCGGTCTACCTCATGGTGAACGTTGGTCTACTCATCCCTACTGCCAGTGATGTACTCCTAGCCTTAACTAGTCGAGTCATTCCTCTAAAGTTGTTACTTTGAATAAATTAAAGTGCTCAAAGTAAGCCTAAGATTGTATACATTAGCATGGGATAACATCATAGGATTTTAGTCCTATTGTGTTAGCCTTTGGGATTGGAATAATGATTAACAGGGATAGTCAAGGGCATTCATATTTCATAGTCAGAGGTGAAATTCTTGGATTTATGAAAGATGAACAATTACAAAAGCATTTGCCAAGGATGTTTTCATTAATCAAGAATGAAAGTTAGGGGCTCAAAGACAATCAGATATCATCCTAGTCTCAACCATAAACAATGTTGACCAAGGATCGACAGTGTTACTTTTAGGAATCCATCAACACATTATGAGAAATCAAAGTCTTTGGGTTTTGAGGGGAGTATGGTTGTAAGGCTGAAACTTAAAGGGATTGACATAAGGGCACCACCAAGAGTAGAGCCTGTGGCTTAATTCAACTCAACATAGGGAAACTTACCAGGTCCAAACATAGTAAGGATTGATAGAATGAGAGCTCTTTCTTGATTCTATAGGTGGTGGTGCATGGCTATTCTTGATTGGTAAAGCAATTGGTCTAGTTAATTTCATTAACGAATGAGACTTTAGCCTACTAACTAGCTACGAGGAGGTCATCCTTGATGGCTAGCTTCTTAGAGGGACTACGGTCGCTTAGGCTAAGGAAGTTTGAGGTAATAACAAGTTTATGATGCCTTAGATATTCTAGGCTGCACATGCGCTACACTAATGTATTAATGAGTTTATATGTCACTGTCTATAGAAAAGACCAAGCCAAGGGTTCTCATTGAGACAAGGAGCAGTTTTAAAGCTATTGAGACCAAGTCAATATGTAAGGTAGACCAAGCATAAAGGTGAAGATAAGTCCCAGGAGTAGGACCATGACCCAGAATGGATGCGTAGGCATTGAAATGAGCTCAGGAAGCTTAAGCTAGTGGATTTGGTTTAGTAGCTTTTAGACAGACCCAGGTGCAGGTGCAGGTGTATGCCCAAGCATTGGTAGAACCAAACCAAGCACAAGCCTAGAAAAAGGCCCCACATAGGCACTGCTAAAGAAGGAGTCCAAGATAATTCAAACTCTTTTTTAATAGAGTCCATGTAAAATTAGAACTCTTCAATGTAATCCTATTGTAATGTCCTATATATATTAGACTCTTTGTAAGCTTAGGATAGGAACTATGTCAGCCTTAGCTAATAAGAGGTGCCCCCAACCTTATTATACACTTCACAACTTGAGTAATACAAGTTTACTCTTGCCTATCTCTATCATTCACTTTAGCTTTCTATTAAACAGTTTATATATAGCCTTATCTAGCAGCATATTGGGGCAACTAGCCTTGAAGTTTTGAGAGCCCATTCATCTATCCAATTAAAGGCTTACCTAGGATACTAGATGAGTCAATTCTTGGGTCCTAAAGCCATACAAGTCAAAGCTTAAGTCTCAACCCATGATAAGTGGTATTAGAACAGGTTCAAAATTGGTTCAAAGTTAGCAAAAGCTAGTCTATAGTGATCAACACTATGTGCCACGGTACTAAAGTTAACCTTGGAAGGAAGTTTCGAACATGTTGGTGTAGGCATTCAATTTTATGGTGTGGGCATCGTAGGTCATTTTTGTGCTTGTGTGGTAGTGATATGCCCCATAGTGCACAAGATACAGGTGTACAAGAATGTAGACTAGGTGTTCAATTGATTACTATTGTGGTACTATAAAAGTGCTAGGCATGGTGTGTAGGTGTATAGACTGGTGCTTGACTGAGAATGCAGGGCTTGTTAAGTCAATGTGTAAATTGGTGCTTGACAATGTGTGTGTGTTGGTGTGTTGTGCCAATAGATAGGTGTACTGGTTCATTGAGACCAAGACTAGATCATCAGAATGTGCAAAAGGTTGAGGTAATCTCTTTGGTTTTGTAAATTATTTAAGGTTGTGGCATCACTATGGAAAACTAAACCAAAGGCTAGGGTAAGGGCCTTAATAAGTGCCCACCTATAGACAAAGTAAAGAAGGCTAGATTGAAAGACATGGTGAAGTACCTAGATACCAAATTGTAAAAGTTTGAGGTGACTATTGTTGAATTAAGGTATAGGTTCAAAGATAGGGAAGGTTCCTTGAATGAGGTATTAGAGGTGGTCATGCAATGGAATGAGGCATTGGAGGCCATGGTGTCAACCTTGCAAGAAAAGCTAGCAAGGCTTAGGGTTGATCATACTACATTTCAAACTGCCATAGTTGTTGGTGTGGGCTTAGAACCTAAAGTGGTGGTGGCTAAGCAGTTTTTAGATGCTTAAAAGCTAAGAGTCAAGACCATGCTACAACAAGGAGGTATGTAGGAGTCAAGTTAGGCCAGTGTTGTTGTGGAATCAAAGTCTTAGGTTTATTGCACCAAGTCTCCAAAGCCCAAGGGAAACAACCAAGTGGGGGAGACACCAGTGTTTGTTCCTTATGTGAGGAAAGGGCTATGAGAAATCCCAGATTTTGCATGGCAACTACTGCTACTAGTAGGGATAAAGAGAATAAGCCCTTGAGTTACGTTTTATGTAATAATCAGCATAGGGTGAAAGAGTGCTCGAAATGTACAAGGCCTTCAACCATCAACTACATAGAGAAGTTGTTTGTAGGCAAGAGTAGTAGTGGTGATGAGCACTAAGAAGAGCCCAAGGTGATGCGGCTCAGAGCTTTTTGATTTTTTTGAAAAGGTAGAACCTCTATAGGATATGACAGTGAAGTGGTAATGGAGTGCCATAGCATTAGTCCCAAGGTGCAGCCAGATCCCTCCAAAAAAAAGTTTGTAATAGGCAAGTCAAAGAAAGTAGATGAGACACTAGACGTGCAGGCGAAAAGGACTAGTGCAGCATAGGGTTGATGATACTCAAAAGAACAACCAGTAGAGTACTTATTTGGGTATGGGACAGACACATGGGAAATCTAGTTCAAGGAGACAAGACAAAGTTGATTTGCATAAAGGCATGCAGTTTAGATGCAATATCCCTCTAGTAATAAAGGTGTTGCTAAAATGAGTGTGGAAGAATGTCACAGTCCATAGGAAGGACCAAGCCCAGAGGTTCTCACTGAGAAAGGGAACAGTTCTCACTAAGATAAGGAGTGGTTTTAAAGTAATCAGGACTAAGTTAAAATGCAAGGGAAACTAGGCCCAGAGGCATAATAGAGGTCTTAGGGGTAAGACCATGACCCATAATAGGTGCATAGGCATCGAAACAAGCTTAGGGAGCTCAAGCTAGGGGATCTAGTTCAATAGCTTTCAAATAGACCTAGGCATAAGCACGTGAGTAGGCCCAAGCATAGCAAAACTAAACCATGCATAGGTCTGAAAAAGGGCCCGACATGGATACTGTTGAAGAAGGAGTCCAAGTTAATTCAAACTCTTTTCTGATAGAGTTCATGTAAAATTAGAACTCTCTAATGTAATCATATTATAATGTCTTGTATATATTAGACTCTTTGTAAGCTCTAGGATAGGAACTATGTCAGCCATTGGTTCAAGAGGCCTTTAGCTATAAATAGGAGAAGCCCTCCACCCTTACTATACATACCATAACTTGAATAATACAAGTTTACTCCTTCCTATCTCTGTTGTTCTCTTTAGCTTTCCATCAAGCAATTTATGTGCAGCCTTGTCTAGTAGTAGATTAGAATGGTTAGCCCTGGAGTTTCAAGTGTCCATACATTGATCTAGTTAAAAGCTGCTCTAGGATACCGAATGAGTCAATTCCTAGGACCTAGAGCTACATAAGTCAGAGCCTAAGTCTCAACTTGTGACATATAGCCTTGGCTGATAGGCCCAAGTAATATTTGAAATTTCATCGTCATGGTGATAGATCATTTCAATTGTTGGTCTTCAACGAGGAATTCCTAGTAGGCATGAGTCATCAGCTCATATTGACTACATCCTTGCCTTTTGTACACACTACCCATCACTCCTACTAATTGAATGGTCTGATAAAGTGTTTGGATCATGGCAACATGATAGTTCATTGCCCACGATGTCTCGAGAAGTCCATCGAACCTTACATTTGGAGAAAGGAAAAGTCATAACAAGGTTTTCATATGTGAACTTGTGAAAAGATCATTGTTGAAACTTGCTTAATGAATGATAATGCATTAACAAAACACTAAGGGGGCAAAGGTACCTTCATACCTCAAGCCCCTTCTTGCCTTAGCTGTGCATGACAGTCGATTCATTTCACTTTCTAAGTAGGTGAAACTATTAATATCATCACTTACAGTTGAATAATGAACCCTTGGTGCTAATCACCTTAGGGAACCATAATGAAAAAGAGCATGTGTGCCTTCTCCATCCTATTCATGATGCATACATGGGGGGCATATGACTCTTTTTTTTGTGAAAAACTAAAACAACTCTCAACAATGGATATCTCAACTCTTGTATCGATGAAGAATGTACTAAAATGCGATACATGGTGTGACTTGTAGAATCCAGTGAACCATTGAGTCTTTGAATGCAAGTTGTGCTGCAAGCTATTAGGCTGAGGGCATGCCTGCTTGGGTGTCATGCACTATTTCCCCCTCTAAACCCCTACCCATTAAACTCTACAGTAAGTGGCTAAAAATTGCCCCTCATGATCTCATCAATCTTGGTGGGGCTAAAAGCAAGTTGCCAGCAATGATAGCATCGTGATCATTAGTAGTAAAGCTTTTGGCATTCCTTAACTCTGGTGACACATGCTCATTGTCCATTTAGACCCCATTGGACCCTTCACATCACTTGATTGATGCTAGCATCATGATCCCAAGTCAAGTAGGATTACCTGATGAATTTAAGCATATCAATATGCAGAGAAAAATAAACTTACCAAGATTCCCCTTAGTAACAACAAGCAAACCAAAAAGAGCCCAACTTGAGAATCGGGTGCCCACGGTGTCTAATTGTAGTTTACAGAAGTGTCCTCAGTGGTGGACCAGGCCTAAGTCCCCATGAAAGGGGAGCCAGAGAGGCTGAGAGCCCTGTTGTGCCTAGACCCTATCACACTATGAGGCACTATTTGCAAGTCGGGTTGTTTGGGTATGTAGCCCTGATAGGGCAGTAAATTCCATTAAAGGTTGAATATGGGTGAAAAACTGATAGAGAACAAGTATCATGAGGGAAAGATGAAAAAGACTTTGAAATGAGAGTCAAAGAGTTCTTGAAATTATCAAGAAAGAAGTGAAATGGGGGCCGATGATGCATCTTGGTTAAATGTGGACCAGCAATAGTTGATCCGTCCATTAGCTAGGGCTGGACCATTATGGGTCGTGGCGGTGGCCCGAACCCAAGCTTTCAATATGCCTATGGAAACATCATTACCATGATTATAAAATGTAGCACATGCCATCTCAACATGCCTTGACGCTCACGTGCTCTTGACATAGGCCTGTAGGTACCTCATCTGGCCCATCTTGAAACATGGACCAAAGAGTCTAACATGTTTGTGAGTCAATGGGGTAGAAAACCTATAAGACACAAGGAAGCTAATTGGTGGGATCCCTCACAAGTGAGCTACTGATCGACCTTGATCTTCTGAGAAAGGTTTGAGTGTAAGCATGCATGTAAAGACCTAAAAGATAAGGAACTATGCTTGAGTGGGACAAAGCCAAAGGAAACTATGGTGGAGGCCCACAATGATACTAGCATGTAAATTGTTCATCTAACTTGGGTATAAGGGTGAAAGACTAATCAAACTATTTAATAGTTGGTTCCCTTTAAAGTTTTCCTCAGGATAGTTAGAGCCTTTAGTGAATTCCATCAGGTAAAGCTAATGATTACAGGCATCGAGGTTGTAACACCCTCGACCTATTCTTAAACTTTAAATAGGTAGGACGGTGCGGCTTTATTAAGCCATGCCACAAAATTGAGAGCTCCAAGTGGGCCATTTTTGGCAAGCAAAATTGGTGATGCAGGATGAACCAGAAGCCAAGTTATAGTGCCCAACTTTGCACTAACCTAGAACCCATAAAGTGTGTTGGTTGATTAAGATAGCAGAACTGTGGTCATGGAAGTTGAAATTTGCTAAAGAGTGTGTAACAACTCACCTACTAAGTCAACTGGCCCTGAAAATGAATGACGCTTAAGCACACAACCTATACTCAACTATTAGGGCAAGGGCCAAGCCCCAATGAGTAAGAAGGCACATGTTCATTACAAAACCTAAGGCACGAACTTGGGTCGAGTAGCCATCAGTGTAGATCTTGGCATTAGTAGTAAATATTCAAATGAAGACTTCGAAGGCCAAAGAGAGGAATGGTTCCATGTGAATGGCACTTGCATATAGGTTAGTTGATCCTAAGAGATGGGGAAAAATAGTCTAATAGTGCATCTAGCATAAGCTTTGAAAGGAATAAGGTTAAAATTCTTGAACCAAGATGCAGCGATTGATGGCAACGTTAGAGAATCTAAAGACATTGGTTGGGTCCTCAAAAAGAGTTATCTTTTTTATTTCATGGCTTCCCCACCTTGGAAATGACTCAATTGTAGGTAGGGTTTGGTAGCCAAGTGAGCAACATATGTTGCTTAGTGTCTAGTGCACCCCTGACAACCCTTCAAAATTTGGAACATCGAGTGCCATCCATGTCCAATCATACTCATAACCACATCAAGTCTCCAAGGTAAACAACCATTGGTCAATGGAACAATGTATGCACAGGAAGTCAGCAAAATGGATTCATAACCTCAAGAAAAGGATTAGCTCTAAGGACTATGCATGGGGGTCCTATTCCTAAACCCTTCGACTATCAATGCACTATTGAGCTACTCCTATGGCAAGAGCAAGTCACCATATGTTGGTCGAGAGCCTTCCCCAAACGATGAATAGTCAACTTTGAACTAGTATAGACTAAGGGAATCTGACTATTTAATTAAAACAAAACATTACGATAGTCCCTACAAATGCTTACATAATATGATTTTTGCCCAGTGCTTTGAATGTCTAAGTGAAAAAATTCAACCAAGCATAGGTAAACGACGGGAGTAACTATGACTCTCTTAAGGTAGCCAAATGTCTTGTCATCTAATTATTAATGCACATGAAAGGATTAATGAGATTCCCACTATCTCTATTTACTATCTAGTGAAACTACACCCAAGGGAATGGGTTTGGCAGAATTAGTGAGGAAAAAAGACCCAATTGAGTTTGACTCTAGTCTGACTTTGTGAAATGACTTGAGAGGTGTAGGATAAGTGGGAGCCTTCAGGTGAAATTGAAATACCACTACTTTTAATGCTACTTTACTTATTCTGTAAATCAAAGGTAGGGCATGACCCCTTCTTTTAAACCCAAAGCCAACCTCGATCAGTCAATCTAGGTGAAAGACATTATCAAGTAGGGAGATTGGCTGGGGTGACACATCTATTAAAAGATAATGCAAGTGTCCTAAGATAAGCTCAATGAGAATAGAAATCTCATGTAGAACAAAAGGGTAAAAGCTCATTTGATTTTAATTTCTAGTACAAATACAAACTATGAAAGCATGGCCTATCGATCCTTTAGACAATCAGAATTTGAAGCTAGAGGTGTTAGAAACCACATGGATAATTGGCTTGTGGCAGCCAAGCATTCATAGTGACTTTGCTTCTTGATCCTTCAATGTCATCTTTTTTTATCATTATGAAGCAAAATTCACCAAGTGTTGGATTGTTCACCAACCACTGGGAATGTAAACTAGGTTTAGACTATCATAAGATAGGCTAGATTTATCTTACTGATTGCAGTGTTGCAATAGTAATTTAACCTAGTATGAAAACAATCATTGATTTGTACAATAAGTCATCGCACTTGGTTGAAAAGCCAAAGGAACAAAGCTACCGTGTGTTGGATTATAACCAAATGCCTTCCAGGAAAAATCTAGGCTTGCAATGATGCATGTGCTTGTCACCCAAATGTTGACCCACAGTAGGGGCCAATGCCCTCAAGGGCATGTGTCCTAGGTGTAGCCCTCATAGCGAACAACCACATAGGCCTCCTTAGAGCTCAATTCCCATCAAGTGGTAGGTAGAATCCTTTATAGATGACTTCAATATGTGATGGGATATTGTATATGGTAGAGTAACCCTGCTACCACATTCATTAAGATTCAACCCTTTATCGCTTCAATTTGTCCCTCCCCTCACCACACCCACTAAAGTCCTCTCATTTCATTTCTTTACACCATACCCTTCTAGGGTTAGGGTTGAATGGTGTTCTCCTTTGCAATAGATTCGATCAAGTATTTGTTATAGCCACCATGTAAACTACAATTGAATACCTTTGGTAGTTGCTACAATGATAGCCTCACCTTTGGTGTGGGCACATGCCTCAAACTCCATCAGTGTATGCCAGCCCTTGGTGTAGGTTGTTGCCTTGAACACCATCGATAGCATGTGGCCCTTGGTTGGTGTAGGCAATTGTATCCAATACCATCAACTGATGCTGGCCTATTGTTGCCCCAAACACCATTAGTAGATGTTGGCCCTTACTATGGGATGTTGCCTCAAACACCATTGCCAAATACTGGCACTTGATATGGGCACTTGCCTCAACCACCGATAGTGCAAGCGGGTTCTTGGTGTAGGTTGTTGCCTTAAACTCTTCTTAGTAGATGCTGGCACTTGGTAGGCATGTGTACTGTGAACCTCTCACCCATAGCGCTTGCCTACCCTTCGATCACCATCAGCACTAAATGATGCTCGATGCATATGTCACATGCTCCAATCTTAAGCCAAACTCCATGTAACCTTGGATAGGGAATTGACTCTGTTTGCCTAAGTTAGCCTACAAAAGTCAAGTGCTTAACATAATTCCAACTTGTCAAAAATTGTGCTACAGTATTGGGCCTTTTAAAAGCCCACAAATCTAATCCTCCTAGGACTATGTTGAAGTGTGCCCATACCTATGTCTAACTATGCACCCATACCTCAATCATAAATGCCCATAGCTAGGTCTGATTGTGTGCTCATGCATCACTCACCAGCACCTACACCTAGGCTTGGCTTAATTCTACTGAACTTGAACATTGTGCCTAAGCCTCTAAAGTCTTGATCACTACCTATACCACTAAAAAAAGCTAGTTCCTCATGACCTAGGCCTCTAGTAGGCCTCAAGGCCTAGCTCTCTAGCTATTAAACCTATCTCGCTAGAATTGGAATTGCTCATCGACTCAGAGAGAACCCTTAGGCCAAGGCCAGCTTATAAACCATGACACGTGTCACTAGTTGAGACTTAAGCTTTGACTCATAAGGCTCCAGGACCTAGGAATGAACTCATCCAACTTCCCACATTAGCCTTCAACTGAATTGGTGCATAGACGCTTAAGACTTCAGGGCTAACCATCTAAGCTACTACTAGACAAGCCTACATATAGGGTGTTTAATGGAAAGCTAAAGAGAACAACAAAGATAGGCAAGAGTAAACTTGTATTACTCAAGTTATGGTATGTATAATGAGGGTGGGCACACCTCTTATTTATAGCTAAAACCCCTTTAAATCAATGGTTGACATTGTTCCTATTCTAATGCTCACAAAGAGTACAATATGTATAGGACATACAATGGGATCACAATGAATAGTTCTAAATTTAGTTGTCTACACCTATTTTGGTTTTGCTTGCACATAGGCTTACTCCCACAATCGTGCCTAGTTTTGTCTAAAAGTTGCCAAACTGGATCCCTTGGCCTGAGCTGCCTAAGCTTGTTTCAGTGCCTACAAACACATTCTAGGTCATGGTCCTACATATAGGGCCTCCATTGCACCTTTGGGCCTAGTTTCCCTTACATTTTGACTTGGTCCATGTTGTCTTAGAACCACTTCCTATCTTAGTAAGAACCCTTCGAGAGTAGAATGCATGTGCAAACTAAGCCCCGGTACAGGTGCACTAGGCCTTGGTATGGGCACACCAGGCCATAGTAGACCCAACTATCATTAGGCCCAAGTAGAATTAATAGATAGAACTTTCTAGAAGGATCTGGAGACTCCCATGATAGTATAGTTCCCCACATAATGCAAACTCTTGACGTATATCTCATGTAATCTCTTTATAATCTTGGACACTATAATAGCCATTGGATTGAGTCAATCCTAGCCATTGATTCATGAGGGCTTCAACTATAAATAGAAGGCTGCCCCACCCTCATTCGGTATACAAAAACACTTGAGTGAATACATGTTATAGCATTTTCAAACATCTCTTGCTTTCTAGCTTTTTCTAGCTTTATATTACCTTTCAGTGTTCTTTTGAGTGCTCATTGCTTGAAAATGTTTGCATGCTAACTTAGGCATACTAGGAAGGAGTCTAGCCTAAGGCCACATGGATCATTTGGTTTAAGTCCTAGGCCTATGACACATGCACATGGCTTAAGCACTATCAGGACATGTAGGCCCGTGGTCTTAGCATATGTTTCAACCACCATCAACACATGCTAGCCCTTTGTGCAGGTAGTTCACTCAGACACCATCAACATATGCTAGGCTATGCACCATGCACACCACGATAGACAGTAGGTGGGCTCAAGCACATATTCATATTTCTGCCATGCTAATGTCATTTTTATTGCTTGTAAATTTGTATAAGTGCTCACTAGTGCCCACACCTAGGCCTGGTTCAATTTTGCCAAACATGAACATCATACTTGAGCCTCAGGAGTCTTGATCACTACTGATACCACTACTTTAGGCTAGTTCCTCATAACTTGGGTCTCTAGTAGGCCACAATGCTTGGTCCCTCTGGCTGTCCCTATCTCACTAGAACTGGAACTGCTCTTTGACTCCAAAAGAATGCATAGGCTTAGACCAGCTTGCAAACTATGACACATGCATATGCCTTAACCACCATTAATACATCTTGGCCTTTGGTTTCGACATATGCTTCGACTACCATCAACACATGTTATGTCATGCACCATGCGTGGGTATCCTAAGCTCGAGATGTGTGTCATGGGCTCTAACCTAAGACTCAGAATCAGTGTGGCCTTAGGCTTAGCATCACCTTCTTCTAGCCTAAGTCAACCTAGATCATAAGTGTGCCGGCACTAGAACAATGGGAAGGACAGAATGCATAAGTTTGAGAAAAATAGAACAACAAAGGAATTGCTAGATTATACTCTATATTTTACCAAAGCAAAAGTGTAAGATGATGTACAAAAAAGGGTGACGCAACCCTCTATTTATAGTTGAGGTCCTCAGCTACACTTATGGCTAAATCTCTAGAATCAAGGAATTACAATCAATCAAAGATCACACAGATTACATTAATACACGATTTCTACTTCCTAATTTTTAAGGTCAACCAAATCCTTCAAAAGGCTCCTACTGAGAAGATCTTGCTGCACACTTCCTCTCTTGGGCCTTCTTGGATGTGGTACAGGCATCTTGTAAGCCTGGCCTTTGACGTGTGAGCTAGCCTGTATGCTATGCAAGCAATTTAGACTTCTCTCCAAGGGCTAGTGTGTAAACCCTTACCAATGCTCCTGGTGTGCGAGCCTCAACCTTGGCTGCTTGAGCCTATACTCTTATCTTGGTTGGTAGCTCTTTTGCCTCATTTCTTGATCAGCTATGATGTTGTGGACCTCTTTCTCATATAAGGCCCAAGCTCTCAATGGCGTATGCTTTGATTCTACCCATCCTGGATCTTCTTCATCCTTAAGAAATTGCTTAAGCATGCTAACTTGGAACATCGAGTGTACCTTCAACTTGGGTGGTATATCTAACTTGTAGGCAACCTTGCCTACTCTCTTGACTACTCAGAAAGGTCTTTCAT
The DNA here is from genome assembly GCF_047325235.1 of Durio zibethinus. Taxonomy (NCBI): domain Eukaryota; kingdom Viridiplantae; phylum Streptophyta; class Magnoliopsida; order Malvales; family Malvaceae; genus Durio; species Durio zibethinus. Next base: position 28,312,982 of record NC_143169.1, read on the forward strand.
ACCTCTGGAAAAGGCCTTTGTGTAGCCCTTTATGGCGCACAATGGGATGCAGCTTCACCAACACCAAGTCTCTTACTTGGAATTACATGTCCCACCTATTCTAGTTTACCCACTTCTTCGACCTTTTTGCCACTTTGTGTAGACAGACTTTGGCCAAGTCAGCTTGCTTTTGCCAAGCCTTGGCAAACTTGTATGCTATTGGATTTGGCCCTGCATAACCTGCAGCAATTGAACTGAGTGTTAGCGGTTGTTGACCTATCATGATCTCAAATGGAATCTAGTTCATTACCTCGCTCCTTTACAAGTTGTAAGAAAACTAGGTGACATCTAATAGCTTTGGCCAGTCCTTTTGTATGGCACTCACATAGTGCCTGAGGTAGACCTCTAATAGCCCATCACATGCTCAATCTGCTCATCGGTCTACGGATGTATGCTAGTGGAAAAGTTCAAGTCTGACCCCAATAACTTGAATAACTCGATCTAGAACCTACCCATGAAATGCCTATCCCGATCACTAACAATGGTCCTCGACACTCCCCAGTACTTCACCACATTTTTCAAGAACAATCGGGCTGCTTCCTCAACTGGGCACTCTTTGGTTGCTAGAATGAAAATCCCATACTTGGAAAACCTATCCACCACTACCATGATGCTTCCAAACCCCTCTGCTTTGGGTAGATTGACTATAAAGTCCAAAGTGATGCTTTCCCATGGTCGTTCTAGCACTAACAATGGCTCCAAAAGATCACTTGGTTTCTTGAGCTCTACCTTGTCATGTTGGCACACAAGATAAATTTTCACATAGGCTTCCACATCTTCCCTCATGTACAGCTAGTAGTATCAGTCATCTATCAAAGCCAAGGTATGGCTCATCCCTGGGTGTCCAGCCAACCTCAAATCATGGCACTTATGCATGACTTCCCTATGAAGCATCCCATGCTACGGCATAAATAGCCTACTGCCTCTAGTGTATAATAAACCATCCTACAACCAAAATCACCTAGTCTTACCTTACTAGGCGTACTCTATGAAAGCCTTGGCTGTATGATCATGCACAAGCCCTTCTTTGATGCGTGGCACCAAAGACCCCTCTGGTTGGCTAATGGTAGCAAAGTTCACCTTTTTACTCAGAGGGTCAACCACCAAGTTTGCCCGCCCTTCTTATACTCTATTTGGAAATCAAACTCCACAAGAAAATCTAGCCATTTCACTTATTTTGAAGATAGCTTTTTCTATGACTGGAAGTAATTGGTCACCACATTGTCCATTTTGACCACGAACCTCGACCCCAATAGGTAATGGTGCCAAGTGCGTAAGTAGTGCACCATTGTAGTCATCTCTTTCTCCTGGGCTATGTACCTATGCTTAGTCTTATTGAGCTTTTGGCTCTCAAATGCAACCGAATGTCCTTCTTACATCAACATACCCCCTATTGCATTGTCCCTTATTGTATAGTTTGATGCATCTATATGCACCTCATACGGCTTGGCATGGTCTGGCAAGGCCAAGATTGGTTTCTCGGTCATAGCATGCTTCAACCGATCAAAGGCTTCCTAGCACCCTGCACTCCACTCCCATGCTTTTTCTTTCTTGGGCAAGTCAATCAATGGCATGGTTATGGCTGAGTGGCCTTTGATGAAGGGCCTATAGTATTTGACTAGCCTAAGGAATAACCTCAACTCAGTGACCTTGGTTGGTGGTTCCCACTCCAAGATGGCATGCACATTGCCTTTATCCATGCGAATCCTGCCACCTCTCACTTTATGGCCTAAGAACAGGATCTCCTACTGGGCAAATGAGCACTTCTCCTTCTTGACATATAGCTTGTGCACCTATAACACCTCAAATACCTGTCTCAAGTGGTCTACATGCTCTCCCAACATCTGGCTATAGATCACAATGTCATCTAGATAAACCATAACAAATTGATCAAATAACAACTGAAGTACCTTATTCATGAGTGTACAAAAGGTTGCTGGGGCATTGGTGAGTCCAAATGGCATGGCTAAGAACTTATATGAGCCATACCAAGTGACATACATTGTCTTAGGCTTATCTCCCTCCATGATTCTGACCTAATAGCAGCCCAACCTCAAATCCAGCTTGGTGAACCACCTTATGCTCCCAAGTTAGTCAAACAATTTCAGAATTAGTGGGATAGGATTCTTGTTCTTGATGGTCAACTTGTTCAAAGCCTGGTAATCTATACACAACCAAAATGACCCATCATGCTTGCATTAGAATAAAACGAGTGCACCATATAGCGTCTTAGATGGCCTGATAAAGCCAGCACCAATCAACTCTTTGAGCTGCTTTCTTAACTCCTCCAACTCTAGTGGGGACATCCAGTAAGGGGCTCTAGTTGGTGGCTTGGCCTTGGGCACCAGCTTGATCTTGTAGTCCATTTCTTTCTTATGTGGTAGCTTGCTAGGCAGCTTTGTGGGCATCACATTGCTAAAGGACTCCAACACTTTTACCACCTTCAAGGGAGTATTGGACTTTTCCTCCCTCGGCTTCTCATACTTTAGGGCTACCAAGAAGGTGTTTTCTTTCCTATTCACTACCTTGGTAAATTGAATGGCTGATACCACCTTAGACTCAATCTCGAACCTTTAGCTCAATGGTAAAAGGCATTGGCACTATGTATCTAGAATGTAAATACAATTGGCAAAAGGCACAAGAAAGGTATTAATCCGAACAAGGAAATCCAACCTAATCATAAACTCATAGTCATCTAAGGGTATTACCTCATTGGTTTCCTTGCCCTTGTAGTCTCTAAGCTATAACTCCACTCCTCGCGCTACTCCAATGGCTAGAACTTCCATGGAGTTCACTGTCTTGATGGTACTAATCCCTTTCTACCCCTTCAATCAGAGCTTTTAGGTTTAAACCCATAAAATAAACAAGTGTGAGGCACTTGTGTCTACCAGTGCACTCACCTTTTGACCTGTAACCACCATATCAACAAACATCAAGCCCTTTGGTTTGTAGCTCACCTTACTTTGGATAGTATTAAGCACCAAAGACCCAAGATTTGCTACCCTTACCATTGGCTCCTCATCAAACTCTTTGTCTACAATAGCCAGCTTACCCTTTTATGGGCAATTACAAGCTATGTAGCTCCTTCCACATCGATAGCATATAAGCGGCTCTCAATCCCCTTTTGCCATTCACTTCCCTGCTAATGGTTTCATTTTGCCATCTTTGTCCAAATGGTCTCGATCCCCATCCTTGGACTGCCAGTCACAATCCCTTCCCTTGGATTACTTCTCTTGGCCCCTCTTGTCCTTGCACTTTCCCTTCGGCTTGAAAGACTCAACTTGTTCAATGGTTTGAACTCTTCCAAGGACTTAGTAGTAGTCATGGCTTTAGCCAAGTCATGAACTCCCTGCCTTTGTAGCTCGTGCTTCTATCATGGTCCTAAAGTGAAGTCAAGAATCCTACATCAGTTAAGTACTAGAGTTGGTCTTGGGATATAAGGGTTCACACCTCTTCCTCCTTGTGAGGGGCCTTTTGTGGGACAAAACTATAAGGCCAGAAGGGCCAGAGTAGATAATACCTTACAAGGGTGTGAACCGTAGTAAATAGGTTGATCTAAGACACTAGATGAGTGCATAATTAGATCTTGGAGCCACATGGGCCTGGAGATTAAGTCTTAATCTGTGACAAGTGAAATCAAAGCCAACTTTATAGGGTACTAGAGATGTACCACGGAGGACAGTGGGACCTTATTAGAGTAAGGAAAGATGTCACGATCCTAAAGTGAAGTCAAGAATCTCACATCAGTTAAATACTAGAGTTGGTCTTAGGATATAAGGGTTCACACCTCTTCCTCCTTGTGAGGCACCTTTTGTGGGATAAAACTATGAGGCCAGAAGGGCCAAAGCAAACAATACCTCACAAGGGTGTGAATCATAGTAGGTAGGCTAATCTAGGACATCAGATGAGTGCATGCCCGGGTCCTAGAGCCACGTAGGGTTAGAGATTAAGTTTCAATCCATGGCACTTCACCCACAGCTTCAACCTATCCATGAAAGCAAATAGGCCTTTTATCTCACTCAGATCCAAAATCTAAAGCATTAGTTCAAAGAATTTTAGGACATAGTCCTTTATCTCCCCTTACTGGGTAAGCTTGCACAACTTCGCTTGGGCTTCATCATTGGCATACTTTAAGTAGAACTACTCTCTGAACTCTTTTCTAAACTTTGCCCAGGTTCCAATCATGGCATGCCATGCCTCACATCATCACACCTGCACCTTCATCACAAGGCAACATTAGTAAGATACATTGATGCAGTGCTTACCTCGGTAGCCTCATCGTACATGCTGATAGCCTAGAAGTACTGCTTCATGCCCCATAAGTAGTTGTCTACTTCTTTGGTAGCCCTAGTCCCCTTGAACCCTTTAGGCTTGGGGATCTACACACGGGTCTTAAATGCTCTAGCAAACATACCATTCCATATGGCAGTCTTACACGCAGTGAACTCACTCCTGAGCTCCTTTATCTCTTTACACATGGCCTTTATGCCATCATACATGGTCTCCACTTAGGCTTTCAAGGTCTTGTTCCTTTAGGTGATCACATCCAAGCCTTGATTGAGAGCAGCTTGTAACTTACCCTTGAGCTCCTCTTCCATGGAGTCTAGCACTTTAATATGAGTCTCCACATCATCAAGCTTCTCCTTCATGTCACCCATGGTCACCTCTCCCTTGGACAACCTCTCATCCATGGTAGACCAGAGGTCTCTTGAACTAGCCTTCTTGCCTCTTCCGCGCCCTTGCTCCTAGGCCGCTGGTTGTTAGCTAGCCACATCACTCTGGGAAGCCATCTCTTTGACTGCGATCTAACCTACACACACAAAAAAGCAGAACCAAAACTACTCTGATACCAACTGTCACAGGCTCTAACCTAAGACTCAAAATTCGTGTAGCCTTAGGCTTGGAATCACCTCCTTCTAGCCTAAGTCAGCCTAGAACTAAAGTGTGAGAGCACTAGAACAATGGGAAGGACAGAACGCACAAGTTTGAGAAAAACAAAAAAGCAAGAGAACTGCTAGAATATGCTTTGTATTTTACTAAAGCAAAAGTGTAAGATGATGTGTAAAAGTGTAAAATGATGTATAAAAGAGGGTGAGGTGACCCTCTATTTATAGTTGAGGCTCCTAGCTACACATATGGCTAAATCACTAGAATTAAGGAATTACAATCAATCAAGGATTACACATATTACATTAATACAGGATTCTATTTTCTAATTTTTAGGGTCAACCAAATCCTCTAGAAGGCTTCTATTGATCCTATGCACTTTTAGAAGATCTTGCTACACGCTTCCTCTTTTGGGCCTTCCTGGATGTGGTGCAGGCATCATGTAAGCCTGGCCTTGGGCATGCAAGCTAGCCTGTATGTTGTATGGGTGATCTGGACTCCTCACCAAGGCCTAGGGTGCAAACCCCCGTCAATGCTCCTAGTGCACCAACCTTAACCTCAAGTGCTTGAGCCTGTGCTCCTAGCGCTCTCGCCCAAGGCATGACACGTGCACCATGCACACCATAACTGAGCAGTAGGTGGGTCCAACCATATCTTCATATTTCTACCATGCCAATGCCATTTTTATAGCTTGTAAATTCATATAAGCGCTCACTAGCACCCATACATGGGCCTAACTTAATTTTGCCAAACATGAACACCATGCTTAAGCCTCTAAAATCTTGATCACTACCTATACCTTTGTTCTAGGCTAGCTTTCTGTAACCTAGGCCTCCAGAAAGCCTCAAGGCCTATCCATCTAGCCATCAAACCTTGTCTTGCTAGAACTAGAATTGCTCCTTGACTTATAGAAAACCTATGGGATTAGACTAGCTTGCGGACTATGATACATGCACATGCCTTAACCACCATCAAGATATGTTGACCTTTAGTCTTAGGTCATGCTTTGACCACCATTAAAACATGCTGGCCCTTTATGTGAGCAGTTCCCTTGAACACATTGGCACATGTTAGGCCACTTACCACACGTAGGTATCCTAGGCTCGAGCTATGCACATATATGCCACGATCAGGCAGTAGGTGGGTTAAGGCACATCTTTATATTTCTACCATGCCAATGCCATTTTTATAGCTTGTAAATTCATATAAGCACTCACCAATGCCTATATCTAGGCTTGGCTCAATTTTACTAAACCTAAACACCATACCTGAGCCTTTAGAGTCTTTATCACTACCTGTACCATTATTTTAGGGTAGTTCCCCATAACTTGGGCCTCTAGTAGGCCTCAAGGCATGGTCCTTATGGCTATCAAACCTTATCCTACTAGAACTAAAACTATTCCTTAACTCAAAAAGAACCCCTAGGCTTGGACCAGCTTATGGACTATGACACATCATATGCCTTGACCTCCATCGACATCGAAGGACCTTTACTGAATGCACATGCCTTAACCACCATCGGGAATTGTTGGCCCTTTATCTCAACACATGCTTTGACCCCTATTGACACATGCTAGCCTTTGTGCATGCAATTCCCTCAAACACAATCAACACATGCTGGCCTCACACCATGCGTAAGTATCCTAGGCCTAGGCCACGCACCATGTGCACCATGATTAGGCAATAGGTGGGTTCAAGCACATCATCATATTTTTGTTGTGCCAATGACATTTTTATGGCTTGCAAATTCATATAATGGTCCCTTAAGCCTTCATGTGAAGTTTCGTGGCAAGATGACTCATTTTCTATTTTTCACAAATTTTTAAATTTTTCTCGATTTAGATTTTTTAAAATTTTTTTTAAAGGACTTTTGGCCCTAATTTTGGTATACATGATCCTTGTATTTTTATTGGCTTCCACACAAAAAATTTAGCTAAAAACTTGAAATGTAGAAGATTTTTTGGCCATTTGAAAAAAGTGCCCCATATTTTAGACTCTTGAATGGCTACTAGCTACAAACTTGTAAAAGCTCTTATGCTCTTTAAGAGGGTGTGAGTTGTCAAGGTTTCTTAGGGATATAGGGCCAATATAAGGGCCAAGTACCAACACCCATCATATATAATGTGTGTACACCTCCCTGACCCCTACCCCTAATCGCTAGAACCTCTAATGCCACTGATCAAGTTCTCTAACGATGGTGCCCTTGGTAAAAAAAAAGCTAAACCAGCACATGCCTGAGTCTAATATATGCACTGTGGCCTAGAATCAAACTTTGACCAAGGCTTCAACCATCAATGGCACATGCTGGTGCATGGTGCGGGTACATGCCTCGAACATCATTAGCATAAGTTAGCCTTCGGTATGGGCACTTGCCTCAACCACCATCGACACAAGCTAGCAATAGGTATGGGCACTTGCCTTGACCATCATTGGCATATTTTAGCCTTTGGTGTGGGCACATACCTCAATCAGCATTGGCAGTAAATGGCCTTTAATGCAGGTAATTACCTTAAACACTATCAGCACATGCTGAGCTTTGGTGTCAGCACATGCCTTGACCACCATCAAAACCTACAAAATCTTGGTGTGAGATATGCTTGTTTGAAAAAAATGTCCCTATTTCAAATGCTCTAATGTCTACTATAAGCATATCTATAAAATCTCTCATACTCTTTAAGAGTTGGTTGTTCGAGCCCTCCTTTCCCCTCTATGAGGGGAGTAGGTGTACATGATGGGCTTGTCATTGCATATATCCATGATAATGTCCCTGGGGCAAAATCTAGGCCATACTTGCCTTCTTGTCATATTGTTTGGTGACTGGTTAGTTTAGTGACCTATAGGCACCTATGGCCTTGACCAGTTGACATGCATGCGAAAAAAGGGCTCGGTTGTGCTAAGCTCAAGCCCGTGCCTGTGACACAAGCTAGGAGCTTAAGCTTAGCTGTCATGCAACCTTAGGTGGGAAATGTTAGAACTCGACTAACCTCCTAAGAGTTTAGGAGAAAGCTAGGAAGGAAATGGTCAAGGCAAGAGTAGTTTATTTACTTGATTAGGTATGTACACTTACTATTTGAACAAGTCCTTATGTGTTCTCTACAAAGGCTTTTAAGGCCTATGTCCCTAATACTCACACTTTTGCTTTGTTATGTTGTCACTTGGCTATGGTTTATGTACAAATGAGGAAAAGGCTCTCCTATTTATACTTGAGCCCCCTTGGTACTTATGGTTATAATGAATCCAAGTGTATGGCCTTTAAGAGCTTTTTTCATAGTTTTATGGTGCCTACACTTCAACACGGTAAGCTAAGGCCTTTTTAGAGATATGCTGATTTCAAGCTCCCCATTAAGCACTTGGGTTTGGAAAAGCCCAAGCATTTTCACTCAATGCCCAAGCATTTTCACTCAATGCCCATACCTAGTGTGTTCCAGAGTCTTCTCTATTTAGGTGCCACTCTACCTATGGTTAGGGCCTTCTAAAGGCTTCTTCATCTATATGCTACAATGCCCGTCACTATGCCTATGCTTGGTCCTTCTGAAACCTTTGGTACTAGCGCACCTAGCCTACCTACAGGCTTGTCTAACCCTTCCATGTTCTAGGCCTTTCTATGTCTAACTACCTGCACCATATCCTAGGCTGTTCTAAAACCTTCTAGCAGACAATCCTTATGCCTGACACCATGTAGCTCACCATGAAGGTACTCCTACACTCTAGCCTTGGCCTTGGCCCACACATTTGGGTAAAGTATGTGCCTTTAAGAACTTGGTCTTGAACCTACCTAAAGCTTCACCTCACCATCTTGAGCAAGTCCTGTCATGTGACTTTCTTGGTTGATGACTTATTCATGATCTATGACATTCTCCCCCATTTGTTCTAGCAATGCCCTTGTTTCTAAAGGAATGCCAATCTTTCACCACACTTGCATGTTAGATCGATGTTTTCCTCTTATCCCAATGGCTTTTGGCACCTAATCGTGATCATCCTTTTCTATTGCCTTGACACTGATGTGTCTATTATTAAACTAACTTTTTCCTTAGAGTCACCCATTATGCACTTTGATAAAAGGGGTCTAGTTGATCTCTTTGGTTTGACTACTGACTCTTTGTGTCCACACTCCACTAATCCTATTAGCTTGATTGGTGGCTCTTTATAGCTACACCATTATCACCTTTATCAAGAACTCGAGAGATTTGCTCCTTTTAGCTCAATCAAATAGCACTGAGCCTCAACACACCATTGGAGTCTTCAAAGTGCTGATTGCTACCATTATTCTTGCCATTAGACTCCTTATAAGTCTTTACAATGGCTACAAGCTTCTTCTATTATAGGCAATCTCTGGGCCTATGTGATTTTAAACATAAAAAGTATGTAAACGTAATGGCTTTCTTACTTTTTTCCTTGTTAAACTCCTCGACCCTTTCCTTACGATGCTAAAGCTTCTCCTCAACCTCATCTTTTGATGAAGAGTGATTACTCTTATCTCCCCCACTTAAGTTGTTGTCCCTAGTCTCGGGAGACTTGGTGCATTCATACTCAACCAATGATTTGGAAATTACAATTGCCTAACTCAAGTCTTGGACCCTATGCCACTTTAACTCGATTCTTGCCCATGGCTTTAACCTATCAAGGAAGTAAAACAAGGCTTCTTGCTCACCCATGTTGGGAACCGTAAGTGACAATTTTAAGAACTTCTGATAATTGTCTTACAGTCTTTCCATTTGAATGAGCCGATGAAACTTCACCCAAGCTTCTTTTTCTCATACTTTAGTTTAAACTGTCTCATTAGTTCCCTCACAAATTGATCCCATATGGTGTTGCAGTCTCCCCTTACTGCATGCTATTACACCTCTGATAGCACTATAAGAGGGCCACATCAATTAAGTTCATGGCAATAGTGCTTACCTTAGCCTCTTCTGTTATACCAGCCACTCAAAAGTACTACTTTATGCTCCACATGAAGTTGTTGACTTCTTTGGCTGAGTGACTTCTCTCGAATGGCTTTGGCTCATGCACTTTCATTGTAGGTTTGGTAGCTTGAAATACAACAAACTCTAGCCCAAGTTGCTCTATTTCTTCCTGTAAGGCTGCCACTTGAGCCTCTAGAGCTTCATTATATTGTGTGAGCATTTTTATCTTTAGAGTCAAGGCATCATGCATCTCTTCTTTGAGCTCTTTCTATATCAAGTCTAACTCTTGGATGCAATCTTCAATGTCCTTGAACTAATCCATCAAATCTCCCATGGCACATTTTACTAACTAAAAGTCCATGGATGACAATAGATCCTTCGAACTAGCTTTTCTCCTCTTGTTATGGGTGGGGAACCCTTTTGCACTTTACTCGTGCACTTCACCTGAAGGTTACTAGCCATGCTTTGGCACATGCACCACAATTGCAAAGCTCAGACTAAGGATTTTCCACAATTTCATTAAGAGCACTCAAGTGTATTTGTGCCCTATTCTTAGCACCAACAACCAACAATCGCCCATAAAACACTTCCCATTACAAGTCTATAGCATAATTGACACACTAACACTCAAGCTGCGCATGCACTAGAACTAACACCAACACTGATTGTAACCAAGGTTTGAAACCTACTTTAATACCAATTCCAATTAGAACTGGCTTGATACCAATTGTCATAGGCTAAAAGCTTAAGCCTAGCAACCATGCGGCCTTAGGTAGGAAACTATCATCCATGTACCTAAGTCAACCTTTAAAAGGACTCGGTGCCATGCACAAACCAACTGTGTTATGCACTTGTGCTGGAACTTGACTAACCTCTTAAGAGTTTAGGAGAAAACTATGAAAAAAATGGTTAAGGCAAGACTAGTTTATTTATTTAATAGGGTATGTTAGTCCCTATGTGTTCTCTATAAAGGCTCTTAAGGCTTAAGTCCCTAATGTTCACACTCGTGCTTCCATATGTTTTCATTTAGTTATGGCTTTTGTATAAATGAAAGGGAGGCTCTACTATTTATACTTGAGCCCTATTGGTACTTATGGTTACAATGAATCAAACTATATGGCCATTGAGGCCCTTCTAGACAGTTCTAGGGTGACCAGGCTCTAACAAGGTCGACTAAGGCCTTTCTAGAGCTATGCTAGTCTTAGGATCCCTACGGAGCCCCTAAGTTTGGAAGAGTTCAGCACTTCCAATGAGTGCCTGCACCAAATGGGTTCCAAAGTCTTTTCCATCTGAGTGCCACTTTACCTATAGCTAGGGTCTTCTAAAGGCTTATTTGTCTAGGTGCTACAGTGCCTATCCATGTGCCCATGCCTAGCCCTTTTGAAACCTTTGGTGCCCATGCACTTGGTCTACCTCCAGACTTCTCTAAACACTTCCATACCTACATGCATAGCCCATCTCTAGGTGGTTCTAGGGTTTTTTGTACCTAACTACTTGTCTTACATCCTGGGGTATTCTAAAACCTTCTAGTAAGTAGTCTTTATACCTAACACCTTGTAGCTCACTATGAGTGTACTCTTACACTCTAGCCCTAGCCTTAGCCTGCACACTTGGGTAAAATATGTGCCTTTAGGACCTTGGTCTCAATATTTCCTAGTGCTTTGCTTGCATTATCTCGAGCAAGTCCTATAATATGACCTTTTTAGTCTAGAACTCATGTACGATCTATAATATTCTTCCCCACTTGTGCTAGCAATGCCCTTGTTGCTAAAGGAATGTCAATCCTCCATCGTACATGCACATTAGTTCATTGTTTGTCTCTTATCTCGATGGTCCTTGGCACCTAATCATGATCATCCCTTTCTCTTACCTTAATAGTGACAGTTTGTTGCCAAACCAATTTTTGCTTGAGTCACCCCTATACACTTTAATGAAAGGGTTTGCCTAATCTTTTTAATTCAACTAGTGGCTCTTCATGACCACACTCTACTAATCCTATTTGGCTTGACTGGTGGCTTTCCGTAGCCACACCATTACCGCCTTCATCGAGAGCTTAAGAAGTTCGCTCCTCTTGGTTCATCCGAATAGCACCAAGCCTTAACACACCATTAGAGTCCTCAACGTGCTAATTGCTACCATTATTCTTGCCATTAAACTCTTTATAAGTCTCCACAATGGCTACAAGCTTCTTCTATTATGGACAATCCCTAGGTATATGGACAATCCCTAGGTATATGTGATCCCGAACATAAGAAGCAGCTAAAGGTAATAGCCTGCTTACCTTTGTCCTTGTTAGGCTCCTCGACCCTTCCATTGTGATGTTATGGCTTCTTCTAACCTCATCCTCTAATGAAAAGCAGTTACTCTTGTCTCCCCTACTTAAGCTACTGCTCCTAGGCTTAAGGAACTTGCTATGTTGATACTTAACCAACAATTTGGCAACTATAATTGCCTAACTCAAGTTTTGGACCTTATGCTACTTTAGCTCAATTTTTGTCCATGACTTTAACCAGTCAAAAAAGTAGAACAAGGCTTCTTGCTTGGCTATGCTAGGAACCATAAGTGATAGTTTCAAGAACTCTTGATAATAGTCTCACACTCTTCCCTTTTGAATGAGTTAGTGAAGCTTTGCCTGAGCTTTTTCTTTTGCATACTCTAGCTTAAACTGTCTTATTAGTTCCCTCACAAATAGATCCCATGTGGTGATTGTAGTGTACCCTTGCTGCATGTTATTGTACCTTTGATGCCACTACAATAAGGCCACATTAATTAAGTACATGGTAGCATGCTTGTCATGGCTTCCTCCACTGTACTAACCACTAGGAAGTACTACCCCATGCCCCACATGAAGTTGTCAACTTCTTTAGCTAAATGACTTCTCATGAATGGCTTTGGGTTAGGACTTTCACCCTAGGTCCTAAACCCTTGTTTGTAACTATGCAACTTGAAATGCAATAAACTCCTACTTGAGTTACTCTAGTTCTTCTCATAAGGCTACCACTTGAACCTTTAGAGCTTCATTATGTTGTGTAAGCACTTCTATCTCTTGAGTTAAGACACTATGCATCTCTTTTTTAAGTTTTTCTTATGCCAAGTCTAACTGTTGGATGTAATCCTCAATGTCTTTAAATTGATCCTTCAAATCTCCCATGGCTAACTTTCATTTTGCCAACCGAGAGGACATGGATAATAATAGATCCTTTGAACCACTCTTTTTCTCCTTGCTTGTGGGTGGGTTACCCTCTTGAACTTCATTCATGCACTCTACTTGAAAGTTACTGGCCATGCTTTTTCATACGTACCATAATTACAAAGCTCAAACTAATGATTTCCCACAATTTACTTAGGAGCACTCACACATATTTATGCCCCACTCTTGGCATCGACAACTAGCAATCACCCACACAATACTTCCCACTGCAAGTTTACAGCACAACTGACACATTAACACATAAGCTACCTGTGCATTCAAACTGACACCAACACTAATCGTAACCAAGGTTTGAAACTTACTTTGATAACAAACTCTAGTTAGAAATAGCACTAATACCAACTATCATAGGCTGGGAGCTTAAGCCTAGCTACCATGCAACCTTAGGTGGGAAACTACTATTTGTATGACTAAGTTAATCTTTAAACCAACTAGGTGCCATGCACTAATCGATTATTCAGTTCACTTGTGCTGAAACTCAACTAATCTCCTAGGAGTTTAGGAAAAAGCTAGAAAGGAAATGGTTAAGGCAATAGTAGTTTATTGACTTGATGGGATATATACACTTACTCTTGGAACACAGCCCCTTATGTGTTCTCTACAAAGGCTCTCAAGGCCTATGTCGCTAATGCTTACATTCTTGCTTCTCTATGTTTTCACTTGGTTATGGCTTATGTACAAATGAGGGGGAGGTTCTCCTATTTATACTTGAGCCCCTTTGGTACTTATGGTTATAATGAATCCAAATGTATGGCCATTAAGGGCTTTTTAGATAGTTCTAAGGTTTCCAAGCTTTAACAAAGTCAGCTAAGGCCTTTCTAGAGATATACTGGTTTTAGGCTACCTACCAAGCCTTTGGGTCTGGATGATTCAGGGCACTTTTTGTAAGTGCCCACACCTAATGGGTTCTAAAGTTTTCTCCGTCTAAGTGCCACTCTACTCATAGTTAGGGTCTTCTAGAGGCTTTTTCTTTGGGTGTTACAGTGCCTATCATTATGATCATGCCCGGCCCATCTGGAACTTTCAATGCCCACACACTTGGCCTACCTTTAGGCTTTCTAGGCACTTTCATGCCTCTGTATATGGCCTATCTCTAGATGGTTCTAGGCTTTTCTATGTCTGACTACTTGTGCCACATCCTAGGGTGCTCTTGAGCCTTCTAACAAGTAGTCCTCATGCCTAGCATTGTGCAACTTACCATGAGTTTACTCCTACACTCTAGCCTTGGCCTTGGTCTGCACACTTGGCTAAAGTATGTGCCTTTAAGACCTTGGTCTCAATCCTTCCTAGTGATTCACCTGCATCATCTCTAGCAAGTCCCGACCATGACCCTCTTGGTCTGGGACTTATACACAGTCCGTGACATCTGTGGCTGATACTACCCCAGACCCCAAACCAAGTCCCTAAATTAGGCAACAACTCCCTAGGATGGTGCAAGCAGAAGTTGCTATCTCAATCTTGGTCTTGCTAAGTCTCTCAAGTATTTGGTAATCTAGTGATCCTTTCTCATCGACCATAAGAATGCCTTGGCTAGGCCAAGCCCATGCATGTAGCCAATGTTGTCTCTGTTAGTCCATTGAGGCCCATGCAGTGTTAACATCCTAAAAGAATGCTATGTGGTTGATCCTACCAGTGTCAAAAGCTTGACTCAAATGACCATAGTAATTCTAGAGTTAATACGTGCAACAAACCCCAACTTCTAAAAGGGATGCATTTATTAGATAAAAGGTTGACGTGGGCTTTGACCATTGCTTTAATGATTTATAGTAACTCAACAAATCACGCGACCTTTATGCCGGTGACGCATCATTCAAATTTCTACCATATCAACTTTTGATGGTAGGATAGTGGCCTACCATGATGGTGAAGGGTAATAGAGAATTAGGGTTCAATTTCGAAAAGGGATCCTAAGAAATGACTAGCAAATCCAAAGAAGGTAGCAAGTGTTAAAATTATCCAATCCTGACATAGGGTGGTAGTCATAATAAATAACAATATCGGGCTTTATGAGTTTGGTAATTGAAATAAGTACAATATAAATTCCTTAATAAGGATCCATTAGAGGGTAAGTCTGGTCCTAGTTGCTATGGTAATACCAATTTTAATGGGATATATTTAAGTTGTTGCAGTTAAAAAGCTCATGGTCAAAATTAGGGTTGTGTCATTTGGTATGCCCATGGTGAGCATCGATCTACTCATCCCTCTGCTAGAGACGTGCTCCTAGCCTTAACCGATTGATCATTCCTCTAGTGCTATTATTTTGAAAAAATTAGAGTGCTCAAAGTAGGCCTATGCTTGTATACATTAGCATAAGATAACATCATAGGATTTCTATCCTATTGTGGTGGCCTTTGAGATCAAAGTAATGATTAACAAGGACAGTTGAGGGCATTCGTATTTCATAGTCAGAGGTGAAATTTTTGGATTTATGAAAGATGAACAATTGTGAAAGCATATACCAAGGATGTTTTCATTAATCAAGAATGAAAGTTTCAAGCTTGAAGATGATCAAATATCATCCTAGTCTCAACCATAAATGTGTCGACCAAGGATCGATGGATGTTACTTTCAGGACTTCGTCGGCACCTTATGAGAAATCAAAGTCTTTGGGTTCTAGAAGGAGTATGGTTACAAGGCTAAAACTTAAAGGAATTGATGGAAGGGCACCACCAAGAGTGCAACCTATGGCTTAATTTAACTCAATACAGGGAAACTTACCATGTCTAGACATAGTAAAGATTGATAAACTGAGAGCTCTTTCTTGATTCTATGAGAAGTGGTGCATGGTAGTTGTTAGTTGGTGGATTGATTTGTCTAGTTAAATCCATTAACGAACAAGACCTCAGCATGTTAACTAGCTACATGGAGGTGATCCTTTGTGGATAGTTTCTTAAAGGGACTATGGTTACTTAAGCTAAGAAAGTTTGAGGTAATAATAGGTCTGTGATGCCCTTAGATGTTCTGCGTTGCACGTGTGCTACACTGATGTATTCAATGAGTCTATAGCCTTAGCTAACAGGTCTGAGTAATTTTTGAAATTTCATCATGCTGGGGATAGTAAGTACAAGTCATCAACTTATGTTGACTACATCTTTGCCCTTTTTACACACTGCCCATCCTACTAGTTGAATATCTAGTGAAGTGTTTGGATCATGGTGACGTGGATGGTTTGCTGCCTATGACATCATGGGAAGTCCACTGAACCTTATCATTTAGAGGAAAGAAAAGTTGTAACAATGTTTTTGTAGGTGAACTTGGGGAAGGATCATTATCGAAACTTGCTCAATGAATGACCCATAAATGTGTTAATGAAGCATTGAGAGGCCAAGCGTGTCTTCATGCCCTGAGCCCTTTCTAGCCCTGGGCATGTGCGATGATCAATTTGTTTTGCCTCTCAAGTGGGAAAAATGATTGGTATCATTGTCTGTGGCCAAATAATGAGCCCTCGATGCATATCGCACTAACGAACTAGAATGAAAAAGAGAGCGTGTGATGTTGCTATCCCTTTCGCAGTGTGTTCGTAAGTGGCACCGTGACTCCTTTTACATGGAAAACCAAAATGACTCTCCGCAATATATATCTCGGGTCTCTCATTGATGAAAAATGTAGCAAAATGTTATACTTGGTGAGAATTGCAAAATCCCATGTGTAGAAAAATTCTTGTATTTTTGTTGGCATCCACAAAAACATTTAGCTAAAAAATCAGTGTAGAAGATTTTATGGCCATTTGAAAAAAGTGTCCCCCATTTCAGACACTTAAATGGCTACTGATTTTGAATCATAAAAGCTTTTATGCTCATTAAAGAGGTGTGAGTTATTGAGGTTCATTGGGGGATAGGGGGCTAATATAAGAGCCAAGGACCAGCACCCACCACACATCATGTGCGCACACCCCCTGGCCCTCCACCTCTAATCATTGAAACCCCCGTTGCCATTATTCAGTTCTTTGATGATGCTATGGCAATTGGAGTAATGATTAATAGGGATAGTCAAGGACATTCATATTTCATAATCAAAGGTGAAATTCTTGGATTTATGAAAGAGGAACAACTATGAAAGCATTTGCCAAGGATGTTTTCATTAATCAGGAATGGAAGTTGAAGGCTCAAAGACAATTACATACTATCTTAGTCTTAACCATAAACGATGCCAACCAAAGATCAATGGATGTTACTTTTAAGACTCCTCTGGCACCTTATAAGAATCAAAGTCTTTGGATTTCAGGTGGAGTATGGTCATAAGGCTGAAACTTAAAGGAATTGATGAAAAGGCACCACTAATAGTGAAGCCTATGGCTTAATTTGAC
This sequence comes from Durio zibethinus, assembly GCF_047325235.1. Lineage (NCBI taxonomy): Eukaryota > Viridiplantae > Streptophyta > Magnoliopsida > Malvales > Malvaceae > Durio > Durio zibethinus. The sequence continues at coordinate 28,330,329 of NC_143169.1, forward strand.
TCAACACATGGAAACTTACCAAGTCTAGACATACAAAGGATTGATAGATTCAGAGCTCTTTTTTTATTCTATAGGTGGTAGTGCATGGTCATTCTTAGTTGGTGGAGTGATTTGTTTAGTTAATTCAATTAATGAACAAGACCTTAGCCTACTAACTAGCTATGTGAAGGTGAACCTCCATGGCTAGCTTCTTAGAATGACTGTGGCCTTTTAGGCTAAGGAAGTTTAAGGCAATAATAAGTCTATGATACCCGTAGATATTTTAGGCCACACACATAATACACTAATGTATTCAATGTATCTATAGCCTTGGTTGATAGTGTTGGTTAATCTTTGAAATTTCAACATGATGGGGATAGATCATTACCATTGTTAGTCTTCAATAAGGAATTCCTAGTAAGCATGATTTATCAACTTGTATTAACTACATCCCTAACCTTTGTACACACCACCTGTCGCTCCTACCAATTGAATGGTCCTCAAAGTATTCAAATCATGGCAACATAGATGGTTTACTACCTGCGACACATTAAGAAGTCCACTAAACTTTATCATTTAGAGGAAGAAGTCATAACAAGGTTTTCATAGGTGAACTTGTGGAAGGATCATTGTTGAAACTTGTTTAATGAATGACACATGAATATGTTAACAAAACATCGATGGGGCGAGGTTGCCTTTATGTTCTAAGGCTCTTTCGGTTGTGGGTGTGCACAATGGTCACTTTTTTTTGCTTGTCAGGTGAATGAAACAATCAGTGTCATCACTTGTGGTCGAATAATGAATCCCCAGCATGAATTGCACCAAGGGATCGAAATGAAAAAAAGCGTGTGTGCCATTGTCATTGGTTCACATTACATGTATGGGTGGCACCGTGACTCCTTTTGTCATGAAAAACCAAAATGACTCTCAACAATGGATATCTCGACTCTCGCTTCGATGAAGAACATAGTGAAATATGATACTTAGTGTGAATTATAGAATCCTATGAGCCATTAAGCCTTTGAATGCAAGTTTAACCCCAAGCCATTAGGCTAGGGGCCTGATTGCCTGCGTGTCATGCATCATCACCCCCTCCAACCCCCCACCCATTGGGCTTTGAGCAAGGGGCAAAAGATGGCCTCTTATGATCTTGTCAGTTGTCATTAGCCCAAAAGTGAGTCCCCAGTAATGATAGTGTTGTGACCATTACTGGTAAAGCTCCCAGCATGCATTGTCTCTAGTGACGAGCATTTATTTTCCATCTAAACCCCATCAGACCTCTTGCATCACTCAATCAATGCACGCATTGTGACCCTAGGTCAGGCAAGATTGCTCTTTGAGTTTAAGCATATCAATAAGTAGAGGAAAAGAAACTTACCAAGATTCCCCTAGTAATGATGAGCAAATTGGGAAAAGCCTAACTTGATAATTGGTCACCTTTGATGTCCAAATTGTAGTTTAGAGAAGCATCTTTAATGGTGGACTGGGCCCAATCCACTAGAAAGAGGTACTGAAGAGGGTGAAAGCCCCATTATGCCTAGACCCTATCACACCATGAGGCGCTATCTACGAGTCGAGTTGTTCAGGAATGTAGCCCTAATCAGGTAGTAAATTCTATCCAAGGCTGAATACAAGGAAGAGACCAATAATGAACAAGTATCGTGAGGGAAAGATGAAAAGGACTTTAAAAAAAGAGTCAAAAAGTGCATGAAATTATCGGTAGAGAAGTAGATGAGGGCTAAGGATGCGTCTCAATTAGATGTGAAATGGCGAGAGTTGGTCCATCAATCGACTTGGGGCATGGATCGATGCAGATCATGGCAATGGCCCAAGCTCGAGCTTTTTATATGCCTACAGAGACATTATCACCACTATCATGGAATGCAACACATGCCATCTAGATGTGTGTCAACCCATATATGCTCCTAGGGTCAACCTATAGGCTTCCCATTTGGCCCATCTTGAAACACAAACCAAGGAGTCTAACATGTGTAAGTCAATGAGCTAGAAAAACCATAAGGTGCAAGGAAACTAATTGGCAAGATCCCTTGCAAGTGCACTACCAACCAACCTTGATCTTTTGAATTACGCCTGAATGAGGCGGAGGCAGAGGAAACCCTGGTGGAGGCCCACAGCAATGCTAACATGCAAATCATTCATCTGTCTTAGGTATAGGGCAAAAAACTAATTGAAATGTCTAGTAGCTAGCTCCCTCTAAAGTTTCTCTCAAGATAGCTAGAGCCCTTAGCAAGTTGTATCAAGTAAAGCCAATGATTAGAGGCATCGGAGGTGCAACACCCTTGACCTATTCACAAACTTTAAATAGGTAAGAGGGTGAGGCTACATCATGGAGCCGTTCCATGGAATCATGAGCTCCAAGCAAGCCATTTTGTTAAGTAGAACTGGTGATGTAGGATGAACTAGAAGTTAGGTTATGATGCCTAACTGCATGCTAACCTAGAACCCACAAAGGTTGTTGGTCAATTGAGACAATAAGAGAGTGGTAATAAAAGTCAAAATCCACTAAGGAGTGTGTAATAATGCACCTGCTAAATCAACTAGCCCTAAAAATGGATAGTGCTTAAGCACACAATCTATATATGGCTATTAGGGCAAGGGCTAGGCCTTAATGAATAGCAAGGTGTGGGGGCACCGCAAAACCCAAAGCATGAGCAGAGCAACCATTAGTATAGATCTTGGTGGTAGTAGCAAATATTCAAATAAGAACTTTAAAGGCTAAAGAAAGGAAAGGTTCTATGTGAATAGCACTTGCACATGGGTTAGTCAATCCTAAAAGATGGGGAAAGTTCATCCGATAGCACGTCCAGCACAAGCTTTAAAAGGGAATCAAGCTAAAATTCTTAAACCAAGATGCGGTGACTAATGGCAATGTTAAGGACTCTGAAGATATTGGTGGAGGCCTCAGGAAGAGTTATCTTTTTTATTTAATGGCCTGTCCACCCTGGAAATGGCTTAACCAAAGGTAGGGTCCAACAACCAAAAGAGTACTACACGTTGCATGGTGTCTAATGTACCCCTGGCGACCTTTGAAAATCCAAAGTACCAACTATCATCCATGCCCAGTCATACTCATAACCGCATCAGGTCTCTAAAGTGAGTGGCCTCTGGTCGATGAACCAATATAGGTAAAAGATGTCAGTAAAATGGATTTGTAACCTTAGGAAAAGGGTTGGCTTTGAAGGCTAGGCATGGGGGTCCCAATCTTGAACCCATCGGCTACTGGTGCACTACTCGAGCTACTCTTACAATGAGAATGGGTCATCACATGCCAGCTAAGGGATGGATTAGGAATGGCTCCCTTAGGGGTCTTTCCTATATGATGAATAGTTGGCTCAAAACTGTTATGGACAAGGGGAATCCAACTATTTAATTAAAACAAAGCATTGCAATGGTCCCTACGGATGCTCACTCAATGTGATTTTTGCCCAGTGCTCTGAATGTCAAAGTGAAGAAATTCAACCAAGTACAGGTAAATAGTGGGAGTAACTATGACTCTCTTAGGGTAACCAAATGCCTCATCATATAATTAATGACATGCATGAGTGGATTAACAAGATTCCCACTATCCCTATCTACTATCCAACAAAACCACAACCAAGGGAATGAGCTTGGTAGAGTCCAACTTTGTGAAATGACTTGAAAGGTATAGGATAAGTGGGAGCCCTTGGGCAAAATTGAAATATCATAACTTTTAACATTATTTTACTTATTCCATGAATCAAAGGTGGGGCATAACCCCTTCTTTTGGAACCAAAACTGCCCTTGGTCGATTAATCCAAGCAAAAAACCTTGTTAGGTGGGGAGTTTGGCTAAGGCAGCACATTTGTTAAAAGATAATGCAGGTGTCCTAAGATGAGCTCAACAAGAATAGAAATCTTGTGTGGAACAAAAGGGTAAAAGCTCATTTGATTCTATTTTCCAGTATGAATACGAATTATGAAAGTGTGGCCTATCGATCCTTTAAACCTTTAAAATTTGAAGCTAGAAGTGTTTGAAAAGTTACTAGAGGGATAATTAGCTTATGATAACCAAGCATTCATAGAGACATTGCTTTTTGATTCTTTGATGTTGGCTCTTCTATCATTTTGAAGTAGAATTCACCAAGTGCTAGATTGTTCACCCACCACTAGGAAACACGAGCTAGGTTTAAACTACCATGAGACAGGTTAGTTTTACCCTACTGATGGTAGCGTCACACCTAGTATGAGAGGAACCATTGATTTGCACAATTGGTCATCATGTTTGGTTGAACAGTTAGTAATGTGAAGCTACCATGCACTAGATTATGACTGAACACCTCTAAGTCAGAATCCAGGCTAGAAATAATGCACACACCCATCACTCGATTGCCAACCTATAGTAGGGGCCTATGGCCTTCAATGGCACATGTCGTAGGTGTAGCCCTTATGGTGGACAAGCCACACGGGCCTCCTTAGGGCTCAATTCCTATCGAGTGGTGGGTAAAATCCTTTACAGATGGCTTAAATATGTGACAAGGTATTGTAAGTGGTAGAGTGGCCTTGCTACCATGATCCACTAAGATTCAACCTTTCATCACTTCGATTCATCCCTTCCCCACTTCACACCCACTAAAGTCCACTCATTTCATTTTTTTACATTGCATACCTTTAGGGTTGGGGATGAATGGTGTTCTCTATTGCAACCAATTTGGCTGGGTCCAAGTAAACAACAACCAAATACCTTTGGTATTTGTTATAGGGAAGGGCTTTCCCTTGGTACAGGGGCTTGCCCTTGGTACAGGCACTTGCCTCGAACTCCATCAGCACACACTAGCCTTTAGTGCAAGTTGTTGCCTCAAACACCGTTGATAACATCTGGCCCTTGGTTGGTGCAGGCAATCGCATCAAACATAATCGATAGATGCTAGCCTATTGTTACCTTAGACACCATATACAGATGCTAACACCATGGTGCGGAATGTTGAATCAGACACCATTGCCAGATGCTGGCACTTTATGTGAGCACTTACCTTAACCATCGTCGGTGCAAATAGGGCCTTGGTGTAGGTTGTTGCCTTGAACACATCTTTGGTAGATGTTGGCACTTGGTATGGAATGTGTATCATGACCCTCCCACCTAAGGCACTTGTTTGCCCTTCAATCACCATCAGCACCAAATAGTGCTCGGAGTATATGTCACGGGTGGTCTTAAGCCAAACCTCGTGTGACCTTATATATGGAATTGACTCCATTTGCTAGAGGTGTAAATGATACATTAGTACTCACTAGCTATTTGGGTCCAACTCAAATAAAATTCAAATTTGGCTTGGTTATTATCGAGTCAAGCTCGAACTTGAGTAGCTAGACTTATCGATCGAGCCAAGTTCAATCATTCTTATTCCTAACTTGAATAGCTCACGAGCCTAATTGATCTTTTATATTTTAATATATTTTAATTAATAAAATATCTTGAACTCGAGTTCGAGCTTAAGCATAGCTAATTAAGCTCTTGTCAAATAAAAAAATCAAGCCTAATCAAGCAAGCTCGAGTAGCTTAAATTCTATCTTAAGTCAAAATTGAGCTAAAAAATAAAACTCAATCAAGTTTGAGCTTCAAAATTTGAGTCAAGCTCGAGTCAAGTTTTGAGCTTTGAATTTTGAGTCAAGCTTAAGCTCAAGCTTAATGCTATATTGGTTTAAACTCGATCGATTACATCTTATTATCTACCTAAGTCAGCATACTAAACTCAAGTGCTTAGCATAATTCCAGCTTGTTAAAGATTATGCTACAGTACTGGGCTTTCTGGAAGCCCACAAATATTGATCCTCCTAAGACTGTGTTTAGCTGTGTTTGTACCTTGGTCAGACCATGCACCTGTACCTAGGTCTGATTGTGTGTCTGTGCATCACTCACCAGCTCTTGCACCTTGGCTTGGCTCAATTTTGTCAAACTTGAATACTATGCCTAAGCCTCAAGAATCTTGATCATTACCCATACCACTGTTTTGGGCTAGTTCCTAATAACTCGGGCCTCTAATAGGCCTCAAGGCTTAGTCCCTGTAAATGTCAGACCCTATCCCGCTAGAACTGGAATTACTTCTAGACTCGAAGAAAACCCCTAGGCCTAGACCAGCTTATGGATCGTAACACATGCATAAGCCTTGACCACCTTCAGGACATGTGGGCTAGTAGACTTGGCACATGCTATCCCTTTATGTGAGCAATTCCCTCAAACAGCATTGGCACATGCTAGGTTACACACCGTATGCAGGTATCCTGGGCTTTGGCCATGCACCATGCACATTATGATCAGGTAATAGGTGCACCCAGGCACATCTTTATATTTCTATAGTGCCAATGTCATTTTTATGGCTTGTAAATTTATATAAGCACTTACCAATGCCCACATCAGGGCTTAGCTCAATTGTGCCTAACTTGAACATTATGTCTGAGCCTCTACAGTCTTGATCACTAACCATACCACTATTCTAACTAGTTCCCCATGACTTAGGCTTCCAGTAGGTCATAAAGCTTGGTCATCCTAATTGTCGAACCCTATCTTGCTAGAACTAGAATTATTCCTTGACTTGGAAAGAACCCTTAGGCTTAGACCAGCTTATGAACTGTGACACATACACATTCCTTGACCAACCATCGAGACATGTTATCCCTTGGTCTTGACACATGCTTCGACCACCACCAGTACATGCTGGCCTTTTATGTGGGTAATTCCCTTGAAAACTGTCAGCACATGCTGGGCTGAGCACTACATGTAGGTATCCTGGGCCTTGGCTATGTACCATGCATACCATGACCAGGTAGTAGGTGGGTTTAGGCACATTTTCATATTTTTGCTAAGCCAATGCCATTTTTATGGCTTGTAAATTCATATAAGCACTTACCAGTGCCCATACGTAGGCTTGACTCAACTTTGTTGAACATGAGCACCATGCATGAACCTCTAGAGTCTTGATCACTACCCGTACCATTGTTTTGGGCTAGTTTCCCATGACCTGGGCCTCTAATATGCCTCAAGGCCTACTTCCCCTAGCTGTCGAACCTTGTCCGACTAGAATTGGAACTATTCCTTAACTTAGAGAGAACCCCTAAGCCTGGACCAGCTTACAAACCATGACACATGCACATGCCAATGCCTTAATCACCATCGACACATAATGAATCATGGTGCATGCACATGCCTTGACCATCATCGGGACATGTTGGCCCTTGGTCTCGATACATACATCAACCACCATCAGCACATGTTGGCTTTTGGTGTGGGTTATTGCCTCAAACACCATCGCCAAATGTTGGCACTTGGTGCAGCATGTGTACCATGACCCTATCACCACTCTTCAATCCCTTTCAAGGAACTTGTTTGCCCCTTGAGTGCCATCAGCACCAAATGACACTCAGTGCATGTGTCATGGGCTCTAATCTTAAGCCAAACTCCATGTGACCTTAGATATGTAACTGACTCTATGTGCCTTAGTCAACCTACGAAACTCAAGTGCTTAGTATAATTCCAGCTTGTCAAAGATTATGCTGTAATATTTTGCCTTTTAGAAGCCTCCAAATTTGATCCTCTTAGGACTGTGTTCAGGTGTGCCCACACTTGGGTCTAACCATGCACCCATACCTCAATCATCAGTGCCCTTACTTAGGTTTGGCTGTATGCTTGCATATCACTCACCAATAACTACACTTGGGCTTGGCTTAATTCTACCAAACTTGAACACTATGCCTAAGCCTTTTGAGTCCTAATTGCTACCCATACCATTGTTCTGTGCTAATTCCTTGTGACCTGGGCCTCTAATAAGGCTCAAGGCCCGATCCTCTTGGATGTCAAACCCTATCCTATTAGAACTAGAATTGCTTCTTGACTCGAAAAAAACCCTTAGGCCTAGAAAAGCTTATAGACCATGACACATGTACATGCCTCAACCATCATCGACATCAAATGACCTTCGATGCATGTATCACGGATCGCGGACAAGTTCAAGACCAAGAGGGTCATGTCACAAGACTTGCTTATGATGATATGGGTAATGAACTAGGAAAGATTGAAACAGAAGCCCTAAAGGCACTTACTTTATCCAAATGTGTGGGTCAAGCCAAGGTCAGAGCGTAGGAGTGCACTCAAGGTAAGTTGCACAGCGATAAGGATAAAGGCTACTCATTGGAAACTTCTAGAAAGCCTTAAGATATGGCATAAGCAGTCAGGTGCAGAAAGGCCTAGCACCTCCTGGAGATAGGCTAGGCTTGCGGGCATGGAAACTTTTAGATTAACTTAGAGATAGGCTAAATGGTTGGGCATGAAAGGGCTAGAGAAGCTTGGAGGTAAGCGAGGTGCGAGGGCACTGAAGGTTTCAGAAGGGTTAGGCATACGCACAATGATGGGCACTATAGAGCCTAGATGAGAAAGCCTATAAAAAGCTCTAGTTGCATGTAGAGTGGCACCAAATGGAAAAGGCTCTAGAACCAGCTAGGTGTGAGCACTCAAGGGAAATGCCTGAACTTTTTCAAACTAAGGGGCTTAACAGGGAAACTGAAACTAGAAGATCTCTAGAAAGGCCTTAGCCAACCTTATTAGAGCCTAGGCACTCTATAACTATCTACAAGACCTTTAATGGACATACACTTGGATTCATTCTAACAACAAATGCCAAGGGGGCTTAAGTATAAATAGGCAAGTTTCCTCGTAATTTGTACATAAGCCATAATCAAGTGACAACAAGAGACGCAAGAGTATAAAACATTAGGGACTTAGGCCTTAAGAGCCTTTTTAGAGAATACATAAGGATTGCGTTCCAAGAGCAAGTGTACATACCCCATCAAGTCAATAAACCACTCTTGCTTTAACCATTTTCTTCCTAGCTTTCTCCTAAACTCTTAGGAGATTTGTCGTGTTTCAGCACAAGTGCATAGCACAAAGAGTTGGTTAAAGGCTAACTTAGGCATAGGGATGATAGTTTCCTACTTAAGGTCGCATAATAGCTAGGCATATAGATGGTAGTTTTTTGGGCTATGCACCATGCAAACCAAGATCGGGTAGTAGGTAGGTTCAGGTACATCTTCATATTTTTGCCATGCCAATGCCATTTTCATGGCTTGTAAATTCATATAATGGTCTCCTAAGCCTTCATGGGAAGTTTCATGGCAAGATGAACCATTTTTTATTTTTCATGATTTTTTAAATTTTTTATGGTTTAGGATTTTTTGACATTATTTTAAGAGTTTTGGCCCAAATTTTGGTATACATGATCTTTGTATTTCTGTTGGCATCCACAAAAAAATTTAGCTAAAAAATTAAAGTATGGAAGATTTTGTGGCCATTTGAAAAAAGCATCCCCATTTTAAACACTTGAATTGTTATTAGATGTGAACTTGTAAAAGCTCTTATGCTTATTAAGGGGGAGAGTTGTCAAGGTTCATTAGGGAATAAGGGGCCAATATAAGGGCTAAGGACAGCACCCATTGCATATCATGCACTCACCCTCTAGCCCACCACCCCTAACTGTTAGAACCCTCAATGCCACTGATCAGGTTCTATGATAATGCTCTAGTGATGGTGCTCTAGGTAAAAGAACGTAGTGCCAGCACATGCCTGAGCCCAACATGTGCATCGTCGCCCAAAATCAAACTTTGGCCAAGGCCTCAACCATCAATAACACATGCTACTGCATGGTACAAGCACATGCCTTAACCATCACCAGCATAATTTGGCCCTTGGTACAGGCACTTGCTTTGATCACCATTGACACATGCTGGCCCTTGGTGTAGGTACATACCTCGATCTGGCCCTTGGTGTAGGCACATACCTCGATCAGGATTGGCATAACCTGGATTTGATACAGACATATACCTCAATCAACATTAGCACAGGATGGCCTTTGGTACGAGCAGTTGCCTCGAACACTATTGGCACATGCTGGGCCTTGGTATGAACACATGCCTCGACCACCATTGGCACCTATAGACCTTTAGTGCAAGATATGCCTATTTGAAAAAGTGTCTCCATTTCAGACACTTTAATGTCTTCTATTGAAATATTTGTAAAATCTCTCATGCTTTTTAGGGGTTGATTGTTTGGGCCCCTCTCTCCTCTTTATGAAGGGAAAAGGTGTGTGTGATGAGCTTGTCTTTACATACATCCACGGTAACATCCTTAGACCAAAATCCAAGCCATGCATGCCTTCTACTATGTTGTTAGGTGACTGGTTGCTCTAGTGACCTGTAATCATCCATCACCCTAATCAGTTCACATGCATGAGAAAAAAGCTCAGCTGTGCCAAGTTTATACCCATGCCTACAGCTGATGTTGCCTTAGACCTTAGACCAAGTCCCTAAATTGGGTAATGGCTCTTTAAGGTGATGCAAGTACAAACAGTGGTCCTAAGCTTGGTCTGGCCAAGTATTTTGGGTATTTGGCAACCTTGTGGTCCTTTCTCATCAACCATAAAAATGCCTTGGCCTAGCCAAGCCCGTGTATGTGTCATAGGTAGAGGGCTAAAGTTTAGCACCTGTGCAGCCTTAGGTTGGAAACTACCATCCATCTGCCAAAGTTAGCATTTTTTCCAACTTTATGCTAAACATTTGTGTTGTGCACTCCGTTGGCTCTCTAACAGCTTGAGAGAAAACTAAGAATGAGAGTTAAAACAATTGTATTTCTATTTATTTGATGCTCTATGTCTATCTCCAAGTCTCTATGTATGGCTAAGTTTAAGACTTGGTTCTTTTAACTTCTCTCTTATTGTTGCTAACTTCTTACAAATGAGAGGAAAGACCCTTATTTATACTTAAGTCTCCCTAGCACATATGGCCTTTATTAATCCAAGTGTGTTGCCATTATATGCCTTTAGTCCATTACATGGTCCTTAGACACTTCCTAGGTTGGCTAAGGCCTTTGCAAAATCTAGCTGGTTCTAGGCTCCGTGCTGACCCTCATGTCTGGAAGAGTCTAGGCACACTAGTTGACTACCTAAGCCTAGCAGGCTCTAGAGCATTCCCCATTTAATCACTATTCTACTTAAAACTAGGGCCTTCCAAATCTTTCATCATCTGGGCACTACAATACCTATTACTATTCCTACACATAGCCCTTCTAGAACCATTAATGGCCATGCATGTGGCCTACCTCTAGGCTTCTCTAGACTTTTCTACACTTGTGCGCCTAGCCTGTCTCTAGGCTAATCTAGAGCCTTTGGTGCCTACCTTCTCATGCCACTCTTTTGGGGCATTCTAGATATTTCTAATGAGTAGTCCCAATTCTTGGTACTAGGCTACTCACCTCACTATTCTCTTGCACCTTAGCCTAGGCCCTAGTTTGCTCACTGAGCCTAGTATGTGCCCTTAAGACCTTGGCCTCAATCCTTCTAGGTCTTTCACCTACACCAACTTGAAAAAGCTGAGTCTATCAACTAACTTGGCTTAGGACTTTCTGCGTAGACCATGACATTCTCCCGCACTTGTCGGATCAATGTCCCACTCTTGTCTTGATGGTCCTTGGCACACAATGGTTCTTGGTACATGATGGTTCTTGGTATAACATCATAGTCATCCCTTGTTCTGGTCATAATCCCAATATGGTTCCTATGAAACCAATGCTTGTCAAATTAAGTAGTGCCTTAGTTGGTGACATGCCATTACCTTGTCTTCATGCTTAATTGGCCCTTTGGGGCATGCAGCACTTGCATCACATAAGCTTATGTGATCCTAGTTGTTGAAGCACACAACGCCTCTATGCCTAATGTGCCATTACCCTCTTTTCTACACCATGGGGTCCTTACCCTCTTCTCACACTCAATGGGCCTTTTTAGGTGTATAGTGCACAAATGTAAGGTGTCCATGCTCATGTCTAGGCCATTACCTTTTCTTCAACAAACCATCTATCTCTAGGGCCAATGTCACCTATGCCTCTACCTTAATAAGGCAACATTAGTAAGATATATCGAAGCAGTGCTTACCTTAGTAGCATCGTCCTGCATACCCATGGCCTAGAAGTACTATTCCATCCCCTATAGATAGTTGTCTACTTCCTTGGCTATCCTAGTCCCCTCAAACTCCTTGGGCTTAGAAATCTTCACACAGGTCTTAGACACTCCAGTAATCATGCCATTCCCAATAGCTATCTTGCAAGCAGTAAACTCCCCCTTGAGTTCCTCCATCTCCTTGTGCATGGTCTCTACCTAGGCCTCCAAGGTTTTATTCCTCTGGGTGATCATGTTAATGGCCTCATTCAGAGCTACTTGCAACTCACTTTTGAGCTTTTCCTCTATAGAGTCCAATGCCTTAATGTGAGTCTCAACCTCGTCAAGTTTTTCCTTCACATCACCCACTGTCACCTCCACCTTAAACAGCCTCCCATCCATGGTAGACTAGATGTCCCTTGAACTAGCTTTCTTCCCCCTTCCATAACTTTACTCCTAAGCCTCTAGTTGTTGGCTAGCAACATTACTCTGGGATGCCATTTCTGTAAATGCATTGAGTGTGATCTAAACTTCACCGAATAGAACCCACACAGAACCTACTCTGATACTAACTAGCATAGGCTTGGATCTTTAAACCAAAATCCATGCAGCCTTAGACTAGGAATGAGCTCATTATGTCTAAGTCAGCCTAGGAACCAAGCGTGCGGGCACTAGACCAACTAAAAGGGCAGAATATGCAAGTTTGAGAGAATAAGAGAATGTTGGAATATGTTGTATATTACTGAAGACAAAATGTGTCTAATGATGTACAACTAAGGGTAGGGTGACCCTTTATTTATAGTTGAGGCCCTAAGACTAATTATGGCCACTTCCTAAAATCAAAAGATTACATATTCCAAGAATTAAGGGATTTACACATTAATACATAGATTAAACCCTGATTCTAAGGACCTCCTCCTGATTCTTAGGGTTGACTAGGTCCTCCCACTGAATGCTACCAATCCTGGATGCTTCTAGAAGATTCTGGATCTGCCAATCTCCCCTAGGTCCACCTAGGTGAGGTGTGAGCATGTTGCAGGCTGGTCCTGGCTAGGCGGTCTGGACATTTCTCCCATGCTTATTACGCCAACCTTTACAACTGTCCCTAGTGCTCGAGCCTATTAATATTTAAACAATTAATAAGTAAAAGATTTAAAAAATAGATCTGTTTATCGAATAAGTTTAAATGTTATGATTATTTTAACAATTATTTATTTTAAATCGTTATTACTTTTAGTTTTTTCATATAACAATTGTTTTTGTTCATACAAGCTTATTCATATTAAAATAATATTAATTTATTAATATTTCGACAATTAATAAGAAAAAAATTTTAAATAAATGTGCTTACCAAATAAGTTCAAATAGTCACAACTATTTGAGTAATTATTTATTTCAAATCGTTATGACCTTTTGTTTTGCCATAAAACAATTGTATCAATTCATATAAACTTATTTAAAATAAAATAATACTAATTTATTAATATTCCCAAAATTAATGAGTAATTTAAAAAATGAATCTATTTACCATACAAATTCAAATAGTTATAACTAATTGAACAATTATCTATTTCAAATCATTATGACGTTTTGTTTTATCATAAAATAATTGTTTTTGTTCATTCAAGCTTATTTCGAATAAAATAATATAATTTTATTAATATTTCAAAAATTACTAAGTAGAAATTTAAAAAATAAATCTATTTTCAGAACACATTCAAATACTTTAACTATTTGAATAATTATCTATTTCAAATAGCTATTGCCTTTTGTTTTGTCATAAACCAATTGTTTCTATTCATATAAACTTATTTGAAATAAAATAATACTAATTTACTAATATTCTAAAAATTAATAAATAAATGTTTTAAAAAATAAATTTATTTACTGAGAAGCTCAAATATTTATGACTGTTTGACAAAACAAAAGTCATAATGATTTGAATTATATAATTGTTCAAATAGTCATAACTATTTAAACTTATTTGGTAAACAAATTCATTTTTTAAATCATTTACTTATTAGTTGTCTGAATATTAATAAATTTGTATTATTTTAATTGAAACAAGGTTTTATGAATACAAAAAAAATATTTTATAATAAAATAAAAGGTTATAGTGATTTGAAATAAGTAACTGTTTAAATAGTCTTAACTATTTAAACTTATTTGATAAACAGATTTAGTTTTTAAATCTCTTACTTATTAATTTTTGAAATATTAATAAATTAAAATTATGTTATTCATAGTCAATTGTATAACAAAAACAATTGTTTTGTGACAAAACAAAAGGTCATAATGATTTGAAATAGATAATTGTTCAAACAATTATAACTATTTGTACTGGTCATGCCAATAAATTCATTTTTTAAATCTATTATTTATTAATTTTTAGAATATTAATAAATTAGCATTACTTTTATTCCAAATAGGATTATATCAACAGAAATTTTGTTTTATGATAAAACAAATGATCATAACAGTTTGAAATAAATAATTGTTCAAATTGTTATAACTAATTGAACTAGTTTTATATAGATTTATTTTTTAAAATCTCTTATTAATTATCAAAATATTAATAAATTCATATTATTTTATTATAAACAAACTTATATGAATTAAAAACATTTGTTTTATGACAAAACAAAAGGTCATAACGATTTGAAATAGAGAATTGTTCGCATAGCCATTAAATCTCTTAGTTATTAATTTTCATAATATTATTATATTAGATTACTTTATTCCGAATAAGCTTGTATAAACATAAATAATTATTTTGACAAAACAAAAGATTATAACTATTTGAAATATATAATTGTTTAAATAGTAATAATTATTTGAACTGGTTCAGTAACCATATTTAATTTTTAAATCTCATACATATAAAATTTTGAAATATTAATAAATTAGTATTATTTTATTCTGAATTGCCTTGTATGATGAAGAACAATTGTTTTAGGACAAAACAAAAGTTCATAATGGTTTGAAATAGATGATTGTTCAAATTTGTTAGCTTTATAGGTGAGATGGTGATCCAAGAGGGAGGGTGAATTGGATTTCTCCAAATTCTTCTCAAAAAATGATTTTAATATAGTTGAATGGAAATTAAAACAATAAGCACTTTTTATGAAAATATAATGCAAACAATAACAATTAATGAACCTAAATCAAATATAATCAACAATAAATTATAAAGAGATAAGGATAGAGAAATCAAACACAATAATTTATAGAGGTTCAGTCCTTCTTCACAAGGCACCTACGTCCTTTCTTCTTGGTTGTCCACACCAAGGCTTCAATCCACTATTCTTGAATTGAAAATACAACCTATCTTTTTCTTTCTAAGGCTTAAGATAGAAACCTCTACCCTTTGTAGTATTTTACCCAATCTCACTACAAAGCTCTCAATAGGATACCTCACCTTTTGTTCTCTTCCACCCTTGTATATCAAAGGTAATTTTGCAAACAATAGAACAACTTCTCTAAGGCTAAGTTTTTGCTAAGTTTAAGTACAAGAAAATGATGAATGAACAACAAATAAAAATTGTATATAATAAATACAAAGATATGGACTTTGAAGCTCTAAAAACTATTGATTTTTTTTTATAGAATGAAAATATAGCTTGTTGGCTCTTGCTCTCTTGATTTATCAATCCTCTTGGTGTGTTGGAATGCCTAATTTTAGAGAAATTGAATAAGTAGCCATTGGGAAAGTTTGGGAAGTGAAAGTAGCCATTGAATGCATGAAAAAAATAACTGTTGGTGTGATTCTGCCCAGACCCGATCGATCCCTTCCTTGAGGGAATCAATCTTGTAAATGGTTAGGTGGTTGTCTCTTATTTTGCACTCTACTCACTAATTTAATCATATCTTGAGTTATATAAATCCAAATCACAAACCATTTGAAGATTTAGAAACTAGACTTAAAGGGCTTTCTATATTCATCACCTAATTCATTGAGTATGAATTATAGTGAATTTTCAAAGCTACCCCTTGTGCAGTTTTTCTGACAACTGCAGAGTGTCTAGTAAAAATTCAAAATCTTTTCTTAGAAAATTTGGATTTTGATTTTGTTTGATCCATTAGAAAGTAGACTCAAAGAGCTTTCCAACCATCTAAAATTCAAATATTAAAACTTTGTGAATTAATACAGAAAAATAAAATAAGTTCAATGTTGGAAAACTTTGTTATTATACAACAGCTTTCTCAAGTTAATCTTTTTCTCAAAACCAATATTATCAAAATTGTATTAAGTCCAAAATAAATAAATTCATTTTACAAACAACAATTGGACTTTCATTTAAGCTCAAATAAATAATCTTTAAAGATAGATTTGGTTTAAGAAATATGAAACCAAGAAAGGTTTGTTTAAACTTTGAAAATCATATTATTTATTTAGTACCAAAATATAAAACTTAAGAACATGCACTAAATAAATCTTTTTCAAAATTTTGATCAAGTTTATTTATCTTTAATGTTTTGTCATTTCAAAATAAAGATCAATTCAAGGCTAACAAAATGGCTATAATTATTTAAAATGATTTGATAAACTAATTTATTTTTCAAATCTCCAACTTTTCAATTTTTGAAATATTAATAAAGTAATATTATTTTATGTTGGATAAGCTATTGTGAGCTAAAACAATTGTTTTATGATAAAACCAATGTTCGATAAATAGATGATTTTTTTAAATTTCTTGCTTATTAATTTTTTGAATGTTAATAAAATAGTATTATTTTATTTCAAATAAGTATATATGAATTGAAACAATTATTTTATGACTACACAAAAGCTCATAACGATTTGAACTAGATAATTGTTCAAATAGTCTTAACTATTTAAACTGTTTCAACAAACATATTTATTTTTTAAATCTCTTGGTTATTAATTTTTAAAATATTATTATTTTAGCAATATTTTACTCCAAATAAGCTTGTATAAATAGAAACAATTTTTTTATGACAATACAAAAATCATAATGATTTAAGATAAATAATTTTTAAATAGTCATAACTATTTGAATTGGTTCAATAAGCAGATTTAGTTTTTAAATCTCTTATTAAGTTTTGAAATATGAATAAATTAGTATTATTTTATTCTGAATAATTTTGTATGAATAAAAACAATTTGGAAACAAAATGTCATAACGATTGGAAATAGATAATAGTTCAAATGGTCATGATTATTTGAACTTATTCAGTAAATAGATTTATTTATTAAATTTTCAACTTATTAATTTTTAGAATATTGATAAATTAGTATTATTTTATTTCAAATAAACTTGTATGAATAGAAACATATGCTTTATGACAAACAAGAGATCATAACGATTTGAAATAAATAATTGTTTAAATAGTCATAACTATTTTAACTTTCTAGGCAAATAGATTTATTTTTTAAATTTTTTACTTATTAATTTTTGAAATTTTAATAAATTAGTATTATTTTATTCCGAATAAGCTTTTATGAATAAAAACAATTAGTTTATGATAAAACAAAAGGTAATAATGATTTGAAATAGATAAAATCATTATAACATTTTTGTTTTGTCATAAAACAATTATTTTTGTTCAAAGAAGCTTATTCAGAATAAAATAATACTAATCTAATAATATTATGAAAATTAATAACTAAGAGATTTAAAAAATAAATTTGTTTGTCGAACCAATTTAAATAATTAAGGCTATATGAATAATGTTCTATTTCAAATCGTTATGACTTTTTGTTTTGTCGTAAAAGAAATGTTAAGTTTGTTCGGAATAAAATAATATTAATTTATTAATATTTTGAAAATTAATAAGAGATTTTAAAAAAAATATGTTTACCAAACTAGTTCAATTAGTTATAACAATTTGAATAATTATTTATCTCAAATCTTTATGACCTTTTGTTTTGTCATAAAATAATTGTTTCCATTGATACAGTCTTATTCAAAATAAAGCAATGCTAATTTATTAATATTCTAACAATTAATAAGTAACAGAGTTAAAAAAATGAATCCGTTGGTTTGACCCATACAAATAGTTATAATAGTTTGAACAGTTATCTATTTCAAGTCGTAATGACCTTTGTTTTGTCAGAAAATAATTATTTCTGTTCGTACAAGCTGAATCTTCAAAATCTTAATAGATTGGTATTATTTTATTCTAAATAATTTTGCATGAATAGAAATAATTATTTTATGACAAAATAGGAGGTAATAATGATTTGAACTAGATAAGTTTTCAAATGGACATGACTATTTGAACTTGTTTGGCAAACATATTTAGTTTTTAAATCTCCTACCTATTAATTTTCAAAATATTTATAAATTAGTATTATTTTATTCTGAATAAACTTATATGAATAGAAACAATTTTTTTATAACAAACAAAAGATAATAACTATTTTAAATAAATAATTGTTCAAACAGTGATAACTATTTAAACTTGCTCAGTAAATAGATTTATTTTTAAATCTTTTACTTATTTAATTTTGGAATATTAATAAATTAGTATTATTTTATTTCAAATACGCTTGTATGAATAGAAACAATTGGATTATGACAAAACAAAAGGTCATAACTATTTGAAATAGATAATTATTCAAATTATCATAACTTTTGAATGTGTTCAAAAAATAGATTTATTTTTTAAATTTTTACTTATTAATTTCTAGAATATTAATAAATTTATATTATTTTATTTAGACTAAGCTTTTATGAATAGAAACAATTATTTTATGATAAAAACAAAAAGTCATAACAATTTTAAATAGATAATTGTTCAAATAGTCATAACTATTTGAACTTGATCGAAAAATAGAATCATTTTTTAAATCTTTTACTCATTAATTTTCATAATATTAATAAATTAGTATTATTTTATTTTGAATAAGCCTATATGAACTGATACAATTGTTTTATGATGAAACAAAAGGTCACAATGATTTGAAATGGACAATTATTCAAATAGTTATGCCTATTTGAACTTATTTGATAAACATATTTATTTTTAAAATCTTTTGCTTATTAATTGTCAAAATATTAATAAATTAATATTATTTTAATCTAAATAAGCTTGTATAAACAAAAACAATTGTTTTATGACAAAACAAAAAGTCATAAGAATTTGAAATAAATAATTGTTCAAATAGTCATAGCTATTTGAACTTATTCGATTAACAGATTTATTTTTTAAATCTTTTAGTTATTAGTCATCTGAATATTAATAAATTTGTATTATTTTAATTGGAATAGGCTTGTATGAATAGAAAAAATAATTTAATGACAAAACAAAAGGTTATAGCGATTTGAAATAGGGAATTATTCAAATAGTCATAACTATTACAACTTGTTCGATAAACAAATTCAATTTTTAACTCACTTATTTATTAATTTTTTTAATATTAATAAATTACAGTTATGTTATTCCGAATAAGCGTATACAAAAGAAACAATTGTTTTGTGACAAAACAAAAGGTTATAATAATTTGAAATAAATAATGTTTCAAACAGTCATAACAATTTGTATTGGTCAAGCCAACAGATTCATTTTTTAAATCCGTTACTTATTAATTTTTAGAATATTAATAAATTAGCTTTGCTTTATTTCAAATAAGATTGTTTCAATAGAAACAATTCTTTTACAACAAAACAAATTATCATAACAATTTGAAATAAATAATTATTCAAATTGTTATAACTAATTGAACTAGTTTAGTAAATAAATTTATTTTTTAAATCTCTTATTAATTTTTAAAATATTAATAAATTAAAAATATTTTATTTCGAACAAACTTATATAAACAAAAGCATTTATTTTACGACAAAAAAAAGGTCATAACGATTTGAAATAGATAATTATTCAAATACCCTTAACTATTTGAACTAGTTCAACAAACAAATTTATTTTTTAAATCTCTTAGTTATTAATTTTTGTAATATTATTACATTAGTATTATTTTATTTTGAATAAGCTAGTATGAATGTCAATAATTATTTTATGACAAAACAAAAAGTTATAATGATTTGAAATATATAATTGTTCAAATAGTTATAACTATTTAAACTGGTTCAGTAAATTGATAATCTCCTACTTATTAATTTTTGAAATATTAATGAATTAGTATTATTTTATTCCAAATAGGCTTGTTTGATGAAAAAAAATTGTTTGATGACAAAAAAAAAGTTCATAATGATTTGAATTAGATAATTGTTCAAACAGCCATAACTATTTGAGTTGATTTGATAAACTAATTTATTTTTTAAAATCTCCAACTTCTCAATTTTTGAAATATTAATAAAGTATTATTATTTAATTTTGGATAAGCTTTTATGAACTGAATAATTGTTTTATGATAAGCAAAAGGCCATAACAATTTTAAATAGATAATTGTTCAAATAGTCATAACTATTTGAACTTGTTTGGCAACAGATTTTTTTTAAAATTCCTTGCTTATTAATTTTTTGGATGTTAATAAAATAGTATTATTTTATTTCAACTAAGCATGTATGAACTAAAATAATTATTTTATAACTAAACAAAAAGTCAGAACAATTTGAAATAGATAATTATTCTAATAGTCTTAACTATTTAAACTAGTTCATCAAACACATTTATTTTTAAATCTCTTACTTATTAATTTTTAGAATATTATTAGTTTAGCAATATTTACTCCAAATAAGTTTGTATGAATAGAAACAATTGTTTCATGATAAAACAAAGCTCATACCAATTTGAGATAGATAATTGTTCAAATAATTGTAACTATTTGAACCGATCCAGTAAACAAATTTAGTTTTTAAGCTTATTAATTTTGAAATATTAATAAATTGGTATTATTTTACTCTAAATAATTTTGTATGAATAGAAACAATTGTTTTACGACAAAACAAAATGTCATAATAATTTAAAATTCGTAATAGTTCAAATAGACATCATTATTTGAACTTGTTCGGTAAACAGATTTATTTTTTAAACTTCCAACTAATTTTTTGAATATTAATAAATTAGTATTATTTTATTTCGAATAAACTTGTATGAATAAAAATAATTGTTTTATGACAAAACAAAAGATCATAACAATTTGAAATAAATAATTATTTAAATAATCATAACTATTTGGACTCACTCAGTAAATAGATTTACTTTTTTAAATCTTTTACTTATTAATTTTTGGAATTTTAATAAATTAATATTATTTTATTCTGAGTAAGCTTTTATGAACAAAAACAATTGGTTTATGACAAACTAAAAGGTCATAAAGATTCGAAATAGATAATTGTTCAATAGTTAGAACTATTTGAACGTGTTCAGAAAATAGATTTATTTTTTAAATTTTTGCTTATTAATTGTTGGATTATTAGTCAGTTTATATTATTTTATTCATAATAAGCTTGTATGAATAGGAACAATTGTTTTATAACAACATAAAAAGGTCATAACGATTTGAAATAGATAATTGTTCAAATATTTATAACTATTTGAACTTATTCGATAAATAGATTCATTTTTAAAATCTGTTACTCGTTAATTTTTGGAATATTAATAAATTAGAATTATATTATTCTAAATAAGCTTGTACGAACAGAAACGATTGTTTTGTGACAAAACAAAAGGTCATAATGATTTGAAATAGATAATTGTTCAAACAGTCATAATTATTTGCATTGGTTAGGCCAACAAATACATTTCCTAAATCCTTTACTTATTAATTTTCAAAATATTAATAAATTAGCATTACTTATTAATTTTCAAAATATTAATAAATTTTCAAATAAGACTTTATGAACAGAAACAATTGTTTTATGACAAAACAAATGGTCATAATGATTTGAAATAAATAATTGTTCAAATAGTTATAACTAATTGAACTGGTTTGATAAACAAATTTATTTTTTAAATCTCTTATTAATTTTCAAAATATTATAAATAATATTATTTGATTCCAAACAAACTCATATCAACAAAAACATTTGTTTTATGACAAAACAAAAGGTAATAATGATTTGAAATAGATAATTGTTCAAATAATCATAATTATTTGAACTGGTTCGACAAACATAATTATTTTTTAAACCTCTTACTTAATAATTTTTGAAATATTAGTAAGTTTGTTTTGTTTTATTCGAAATTGGTTAGTAAGCACTGAAAAATTGTTTTACAACAAACTAAAAGGCCATAATAATTTGCAATAGGTAATTGTTCATACATCCTTAACTATTTGAAGTGGTTTGGCAAAAAAAATATTTTTTAAATCTCTTAGTTATTAATTGTCATAATCTTATTAGATTAGTATTATTTTATTTCAAATAAGCTTGTATGAAAAAAAAATAATTATTTTATGATAAAACAAAAGGTTATAATGATTTGAAATATATAATTGTTCAAATAGTTATAATTATTTGAAATGGTTCAGTAAATATTTTTTTTTTAAATCTCTAACTTGTAAAATTTTGAAATATTAAAAAATTAGTTTTATTTTATTACAAATAAACTTGGATGAGCTGAAATAATTTCTTTATGACAAAACAAAAGGTAATAACAATTTAAAATAGATAATTCTTCATATAGTTTTAATTGTTTTAACTGGTTCGACAAATTGATTTATTTTTTAAATCTCTTAGTTTTGATTTTTAGAATATTTTTAATTTTGTATTACTTTATTTTGAATAAACTTATATGAACAAAAATAATTGTTTTATGATAGAACAAAAGATTATAACAATTTGAAAAGGATAATTGTTCAAATAGTCATAATTATTTAAATTGGTTTAGTAAACAGATTTATTTTTTGAATCTCATACTAATTCTTGAAATATTAATAAATTAGTATTATTTTATATAAAATAAGCGTGTATATTCAAAACAATTGTCTTATGACAAAACAAAAGGAAATAACAATTTTATTTAAAATAAGCTTGTATGTTGAAAAACAATTGTTTTATGACAAAACGAAAGGTAATAATGATTTGAAATAGATAATTATTCACATAGTATAATTATTTGAAGTGATTCGATAAACTATTTTATTTTTTAAATATTTTACTTATTGATCTTTAAAATATTAATAAAGTAATATTATTTTATTCTGGATAAATTTTTATGAACTGAAACAATTGTTTTATGATAAAACAAAAGTTCATAATGATTTTAAATAGATAATTATTTAAATAGTCATAACTATTTCGACCTATTCAATAAATAGATTGATTTTTTCAAATCTCTTGCTTATTAATTTTTCAAAAGTTAATAAACTAGTATTATTCTTTTTCAAATAAGCTTGTTGAATTGAAACAATTATTTTTTTACTAAACAAAAGGTTAGAATGATTTGAAATAGATAATTATTCTAATAGTGTTAACTATTTGAACTGATTTGGTAAACACATTTATTTTTTAAATCTCTTACTTATTAATTTTCAAACTAATATTAAATTAGTATTATTTTTATCTGAATCAGCTTGTATGACAAAACAAAGATCATAATCATGTGAGATTGACATTTATTTAAATAGTCATAACTATTTGCACTGGTACAAAAAATAGCTTTAGTTTTTAAATCTCTTGCTTAATAATTTTTGAAATATTAATAAAGTACTATTATTTTATTTCGGATAAGTTTTTATGAACTGAAACAATTGTTTTATGATAAAACAAAAAGTCATAGCGATTTTAAATAGATAATTATTTAAATAGTTATATTTATTTGAACTTGTTCAATAAATAGATTTATTTTTTAAAATTTCTTGCTTATTAATTTTTTGAAAGTTAATAAGTTAGTATTATTTTATTTCAAATAAGCTTGTATGAACTAAAATAATTGTTTTATGATTAAATGAAAGATCAAAATGATTTGAAATAGATAATTATTCTTATAATCCTAACTATTTAAACTGGTTTGACAAACATATTTAATTCTAAATCTCTTACTTATTAATTTTTGGAATATTATTAAATTAATATTATTTTAATCCAAATATGCTTATATGAAAAGAAACAATTGTTTTATGACAAAATAAAGATCATAAAGATTTGAGATAGATAATTGTTCAAATAGTCATAACTATTTGAACCTGTTCGGCAAACGGATTTATTTTTTCAAATTTCTTGCTTATGAATCTTTCAAAAGTTAATAAATTAGTATTATTTTCTTCCAAATAAGCTTGTATGAACTGAAACAATAATTTTATAACTAAATAACAGATTATAACAAGTTGAAATAGATAATTATTCTAATAGCTTTAACTATTCAAACTAATTCAGTAAACACATTTATTTTTTAAATATTTTACTTATTAATTTTTGAAATATTGTTAAATTAGTATTATTTTTATCCGAATCAGCTTATATGATTAGAAACAATTACTTTATGACAAAACAATTATCATAATGATTTAAGATTGATATTTGTTTAAAATATTAATAAAATAGTATTATTTTATTTCAAGTAAGTTTTTATGAACTAAAACAATTATTTTATTATAAAACAAAAGGTTTTAACAATTTTAAATAGATAATTGTTTAAATAGTCTTATCTGTTTGAACTTATTCAATAAACAGATTTATTTTTTAAAATTTCTTGGCTACTAACTTTTCAAAAGTTAATAAATTAGTATTGTTTTATTTCGAATAAACTTATATGAACTGAAATAATTGTTTTATGACTAAACAAAAGTTCAAAATGATTTGAAATAGATAATTATTCTAATAGTCCTAACTATTTGAATTAGTTCAGCAAATGTATTTATTTTTTAAATCTCTTACTTTTTAATTTTTGGAATATTATTAAATCAGTATTATTTTAATCCTAAATGCTTGTCTAAAAAAAAAAAAAACAATTGTTCTATGACAAAATAAAGTTCATAATAATTTGAGATAGATAATTGTTCAAATAACCATAACTATTTGAACTGGTTAGATAAACGAATTTATTTTTTAAATCTCTTATAAATTTTCAAAATATTAATAAATTAGTATTATTTTATTTTCAATAATTCTATATGAACAGAAACAACTTTTTTATGAGAAAACAAAAGGCCATAACAATTTGAAATAGATAATTGTTAAAGTGGACATGATGATGTCAACTTGCTCGGTAAACAGATTTATTTTTTAAACCTCCTACCTATTAAATTGTAGAATATGTATGCATAGAAATACTTTTTCTACAACAAAACAAAAGGTCATAACAATTTGAAATAGATAATTGTTCAAGTGCATGTGACTATTTGAACTTGTTCGATAAAAAAATTTATTTTTTTAAATCTCCTACCTATTAACTTGCAAAATATTAATAAATTAGTATAATTTTATTCAGAATAAACCTGTTTGCATATAAATAATTGTTTTATGATAAAACAAAAGAGCATAACTATTTGAAAAAAATAATTATTCAAACAGTCATAACTATTTTAACTTGCTCAGTAAACATATTTATTTTTTAAATATATAACTTATTAATTTTTGGAATATTAATAAATTAGTATTATTTTATTTTGAATAAGCTTGTATGAATAGAAACAATTGGTTTATGACAAAACAAAAGGTCATAACTATTTGAAATAGATAATTGCTCAAATAGATAAATAGTCATAATTATTTGAATGTGTTCAAAAAATAGATTTATTTTTTTATTTTGACTTATTAATTTTTGGAATATGGATAAATTTAATTATTTTATTTGAAATAAGCTTGTATGAATACAAACAATTGCTTTATGACAAAATAAAAGGTCATAATGATTTGAAATATATAATTGTTCAAATAGTCATAACTAATTGAACTTGTTCAGTAAGTAGATTCATTTTCTTAAATCACTTGTTAAATTTTAGAATATTAATAAATTAGTATTATTTTATTTAGAATAAGCCTATATAAATCGATACAATTATTTTATAATGAAAAAAAAAGGTCATAACGATTTGAAATAGATAATTATTTAAATAGTTATGACTATTTGAACTTGTTCGATAAACAAATTTATTTTAAAATATTTTACTTATTAATTGGCAAAATATTAATAAATTCATATTATTTTAATCCAAATAAGTTTGTGTGAAGAAAAACAGTTGTTTTATGATAAAAAAAAAAGTCATAACAATTTGAAATAAATAATTTTTCAAATAGTCATAACTATTTGAACTTATTAGGTAAAAAGATTTATTTTTTAAATATTTTACTTTTTAATTTTATTTGAAATAAGCTTGCATGAATAGAAAAAAATTGTTTTGTGACAAAAAAAAAGGTGATAGCAATTTGAAATAGATAATTGTTCAAATAGTCATAACTATTTGAACTTGTTTGGTAAATAGATTAATTTTTTAAATCTCTTACTTATTAATTTTTAAAATATTAATAAATTAGAATTATATTATTTCGAATATGCTTGTACAAACAAAAACAATTATTTTTGTGATAAAACAAAAGGTCATAATGATTTAAAATAGATAATTGTTCAAACAATCATAACTATATGCACTAGTCAGGCCAATAGATTTGTTTTTTAAATTCGTTATTTATTAACTTTTAGAATATTCATAAATTAGCATTATTTTATTTCGAATAAGACTATATGCATAGAAACAATTATTTTATGACAAAACAAATGGTCATAATGATTTGAAATAAATAATTATTCAAATAGTTATAATTAATTGAACTAGTTTAGTAATAGATTTATTTTTTAAATCTCTTACTTTTTAATTTTCAAAATATTAATAAATTAATCTTGTTTTATTTCAAACAAACTTATATGAAAAAAAACATTTGTTTTATGTCATAATGATTTGAAATAAATAATTGTTCAAATAGACATAATTATTTGAACCAGCTTGGCAAACAAAATTATTTTTTAGATCTCTTACTTATTAATTTTTGAAATATTAATAAATTTATTTTATTTTATTATAAATAAGTTACTAAGAACTAAAAAATTGTTCTAAGGCAAAACAAAATGTCATAACAATTTGAAATAAAGAATTGTTCATATAACCTTAACTATTTGAACTGGTTTGGCAAACAAATTTATTTTTTAAATCTCTTAGTTATTAATTTTCAAAATATCATTACATTAGTATTATTTTATTTTGAATAAACTTGTGTTAACAGAAATAATTGTTTTATAACATAACAAAAGGTTATAATAATTTGAAATATATAATTGTTCAAATAGTCATAACTATTTGAAATGGTTTGGTAAAGAGATTTATTTTTTTAAATCTTTTACATATTAATTTTTGAAATATTAGTAAATTAGTATTATTTTATTTCGAATAAGCTTGAATGATAAAAAACATTTGTTATATGACCAAACAAAAGGTAATAATGATTTGAAATAGATAATTGTTGAAATGGCCCTAATTATTTGAAATGATTCGGTAAACAGATTCATTTTTTAAATATTAATAAATTTGTATTATTTTATTTCAAATAAGCTTATATGAACTGAAACAATTGTTTTATGAGAAAACAAAAGGTCAAAATGATTTGAAATAGATAATTGTTCATATAATCTCAAATGTTTAAACTACTTCGGCAAACAAATTTATTTATTTAAATCTCTTAGTTATTAATTTTTGAAATATTATTAAATTAATATTATTTTATTTCGAATAAGCATATGTGAACTAAAACAATTATTTTATAGTAGAACAAAAGATTATGACGATTTGAAATAGGTAATTATTCAAATAGGAATTGGTTCAGTAAACAAATTTATTTTTTAAATCTCCTACTTATTAATTTTTGAAATATTAATAAATTAGTATTATTTTATTCTAAATATGTTTGTATGATGAAAAACAATTGTTTTATGACAAAACAAAAGTTCATAACGATTTGAAATAAATAATTATTGAAATGGCCAGAATTATTTGAACTGATTCGGTAAACAGATTCACTTTTTAAATCACTTATTAATTTTAGGATTATTATAAATTATTATTATTATTATTATTATTATTATTATTATTATTATTATTATTATTATTATTATTATTATTATTATTTTATTTCAAATAGGCTTATAAGAACTGAAACAATTATTTTATGACAAAACAAAAGGTCATAACGATTTGAAATAGATAATTGTTCAAATGACCAAAATTATTTTAACTGATTTAGTAAACAAATTTATTTTTTAAATCTCTTATTAATTTTAGAAATATTAATAGATTAGTATTATTTTATTCTGTATAAGCTTGTATTAACTAAAACAATTGTTTTATGACAAAACCAAAGGTCATAATGATTTTAAATAAGTAATTGTTCAAATAGTCATAACTATATTAGCTTATTTGGTAAACAGATTTATTTTTTCAAATCTCTTGCTTATTAATTTTTTGAATGTTAATATATTAGGATTATTTTATTTCGAATAAGCTTGTATGATATGAAACAAATATTTTATGACTAAAACAAGGTAAAACGATTTGAAAATTGATAATTATTCTAATAGTTTTAACTATTCAAAAACACATTTATTTTTTAAATCTCTTATTAATTTTTAAAATATTAATAAATTAGTATTATTTTATTTTGAATAAGCTTGTTTGACAAAAAACAATTGGTTTACAACAAAATAAAAGGTTAGAATGATTTGAAATAAATAATTGTTCAAATGGCCATAATTATTTTTACTAATTCAGTAAATAAATATATTTTTTAAATCTCTTATTAATTTTAGAAATATTAATAAATTAATATTATTTTATTCCATTTAAGCATGTATTAACTGAAACAATTGTTTTATGACAAAACAAAAGGTCATAACGATTTTAAATAGATAACTGTTCAAATAGTAATGATTATTTGAACTTATTCAGTAAATCAATTTATTTTTTAAAATTTCTTTCTTATTAATTTTTAAATTTTAATAAATTAGTATTAATTTATTCCAAATAAACTAGTATGAACTAAAACAATTGTTTTATGACTAAACAAAAGGTCAAAACGATTTGAAATAGATAATTGTTCTAATAGTCTTAACCTATGAACTAGTTCGGTAAATAGATATATTTTTTAAATTCTTACTTAGTAATTTTTGAAATATTATTAAATTTGTATTATTTAAAACCAAATAAGCTTGTACGAAAAAATTTTTTGTTTTATGATAAAACAAAAGGTCATAAAGATTTGAAATTGATAATCGTTCAATAGTCTTAATTATTTGAACTGGTTCAGTAATTAGATTAATTTTTTAATTTCCTTGGTTATTAAGTTTCAAAATATTATTAAATTTGTATTATTTCATTATGAATAAAATAGTATGAATAGAACCAATCGTTTGATGACAAAATAAAAGGTTATAACGATTTAAAATAGATAATTATTACAAGTAGTCAAAACTATTTTAAATGGTTTGGTAAACATATTTGCTTTTTAAATCTCTTACTGATTAATTTTCTAAATATTAATAAATTAGCATTATTTTATTTCAAACAAACTTATATGAATAAAAACAATTGTTTTATGACAAAACAAAATGTAATAACGATTTGAAATAGGTAATTGTTTAAATAGTTATAATTATTTGAACTGGTTTGGTAAATAGAATTATTTTTTAAATCTCTTAGTTATAAAATTTTGAAATATTAACAAATTAGTTTTATTTTATTCCAAGTAAACTTATATGAGCTGAAATAATTGTCTTAAAACAAAATAAAAGGTCATAATCATTTGAAATAGATGATTGTTCATATAGTTTTAACTGTTTAAACTAGTTTGGCAAACAGATTTATTTTTTAAATCTCTTAGTTATGAATTTTCAAAATATTATTACATTAGTATTATTTTATTTTGAATAAACTTGTGTGAATAGAAATAATTGTTTTATGCAAAACAAAAGGTTATAACAATTTGAAATAGATAATTGTTCAAATAGTCATAATTATTTAAACTAGTTCAGTAAGTAGATTTAATTTTTAAATCAATTACTAATTCTTGAAATATTAATAAATTAGCATTATTTTATTTTAAATAAGTTTGTATGTTGAAAAATAATTGTTTTATGACAAAATGAAAAGTATTAACAATTTTGTTCAAATGGCTATAATTATTTAAACTGATTTGGTAAACTAATTTATTTTGTTAAATTTCTTACTTACTAATTTTTGAAATACTAAAAAAAGTAGTATTATTTTATTTTGGATAAGCTTTTATAAACTAAAACAATTGTTTTATGATAAAACAAAAGTTCATAACAATTTTAAACAAAATTGTTCAAAAAATCATAACTATTTGAACTTGTTCAGTAAACAAATTTATTTTTTCAAATCTTTTGCTTATTAATTGTTTGAATGTTAATAAATTAATGTTTATTCCCAATAAGCTTTTATGAACTAAAACAATAGTTTTATGACTAAACAAAAACTTAAAACAACTTGAAATAGATAATTATTCTAATAGTCTTAACCATTTCAACTGATTTGGCAAACACATTTATTTTTTAAATTTCTTACTTATTAATTTTTGAAAAATTATTAAATTAGTATTATTTTTATTTGAATAAGCTTATATGATTAGAAACAATTTTTTTTTGACAAAACAAAGATCATAACAATTTGAGATTGATATTTGTTCAAATGGTAGTAACTAATTGAATTAGTTTGAAATATAGGTTTAGTTTTTAAATCTCTTACTTAATAATTTTTGAAATATTAATAACATAGTTTTATTTTAGTTTGGACAAGTTTTTATAAATTGAAACAATTGTTTTATGACAAAAGAAAAAGCTCATAATGACTTTAAATAGATAATTGTTCAAATAGTCATATCTATTTGAGCTTGTTCAATAAACATATATATTTTTAAATCTCTCACTTATTAATTTTTTGAATTTTAATAAATTAGTATTATTTTATTCCAAATAAGCTTGTATGAAGTGAAATAATTGTTTTATGACTAAAGAAAAGGTCGAAACAATTTGAAATAGATAATTGTTCCAATAGTTTTAACTATTTGAACTGGTTTCGCAAAATATATTTATTTTTTATTATTAAATTAGTATTATCTTAATCTGAATAAGCTTATATGGAAAAAAACAATTGTTCTATAACAAAATAAAGATCATAACGATTTGAGATATATAATTGTTCAAAAAGTCATAACTATTTGAGCTAATTTGATAAATAGATTTAGTTTTTAATACTCTTATTAATTTTCAAAATCTTAATGAATCAATATTATTTTATTCTAAATAATTCTATATGAATAGAAACAATTGTTTTACTATAAAATAAAAGGTCATAACAATTTGAAATAGATAATTATTCAAATGAACATAACTATTTGAACTTATTTGATAAACAAATTTATTTTTTAAATCTCCTACCTATTAATTTCTAGAATATTAATAAATTAATATTATTTTATTCTGAATAAACTTGTATGAATAGAAAAAATTATTTTATGACAAAATAAAAGATCATAACTATTTGAAATAAATAATTATTCAAACAGTCATAACTATTTGAGCTTATTCAGTAAGCCTATATGAATTGATACAATTGTTTTATGATGAAACAAATGGTCATAATAATTTGAAATAGATAATTACTAAAGTAGTTATGACAGTTAGAACTTGTTCGGTAAACATATTTATATTTAAAATATTTTATTTATTAATTATCAAAATATTAATAAATTAATATTATTTTAATCTAAATAAGCTTGTATGAACAAAAACAATTATTTTATGAAAAAACAAAAAGTCATAACAATTTGAAAAAAATAATTGTTCAAATAGTCATAACTTCTTGAACTTATTTGATAAACAAATTTATTTTTTAAATCTTTTACTAATTAGTTGTCTAAATATTAATAAATTTGTATTATTTTAATTGAAATAAGCTTGTATGAATAGAAAAAATTATTTTTTGACAAAACACAAGGTTATAGCGATTTGAAATAGATAATTATTCAAAGAGTAGTAACTATTTGAACTTGATCGATAAACAGATTCAGTTTTTAAATCTCTTACTTATTAATCTTTGAAATATTAATAAATTACATTTATGTTATTTCAAGTCAGTTTGTACGAATAGAAACAATTGTTTTGTAATAAAACAAAAGGTTATAACACTTTAAAATAGATATTGTTCAAACATTTATAGCCATTTGTATTGGTCAGTCCAATAGATTCATTTTTTAAATCCGTTACTTATTAATTTTTAGGATATTAACAAATTAGCATTGCTTTTATTTCAAATAAGAATGTATCAATAGAAACAATTGTTTTATGACAAAACAAATAATTATAATAATTTAAAATAAATAATTGTTCAAATTATTATAACTATTTGAACTGGTTTGGTAAATGGACTTACTTTTTAAATCTCTTATTAATTTTCAAAATATTAATAAATTAATACTTTTTTATTCCAAACAAACTTATATGAACGAAAACATTTGTTTTATGACAAAAAAAAAGGTCATAACAGTTTGAAATAGATAAATATTCATATAGCCTTAACTATTTGTACTGGTTTAGCAAAAAATTTTATTTTTTAAATCTCTTGGTTATTAATTTTTATAATATTATTAAATTAGTAATATTGTATTCCAAATAAGCTTGTATGAGCATAAATAATTGTTTTATGACAAAACAAAAGGTTATAACGATTTGAAATATATAATTGTTCAAATAGTTATAACTATTTGAATCGGTTCGGTAAGCATATTTCTTTTTTAAATCTCCTACTTATTAATTTTTGAAATATTAATAAATTAGTATTATTTTATTCGAAACAAGCTTGTATGAGGAAAACATTTGTTTTATGACAAAACAAAAGATCATAAATATTTGAAATAGATAATTATTCAAATGGTGAAATTATTTAAACTGATTTATTTTTAAATCTTCAATTTCTCAATTTTTGAAATATTAATAAACTAATAGTATTTTATTTTGGATAAGCTTTTATGAACTAAAACAATTTTTTTATGATAAAACAAAGGGTCATAACGATTTTAAATAGATAATTGTTAAAATAGTCATAACTATTTGAACTTGTTCAGTAAACAGATTTATTTTTTTAAACTTCTTGCTTATTAATTTTCTAAATGTTAATAAAAGAGTATTATTTATTTTGAATAAGCATGTATGAACTGAAATAATTATTTTATGACTAAACAAAAGGTCAGAACGATTTGAAATAGATAATTGTTCTAATAGTCTTAACTATTTGAACTGGTTCAATAAACACATTGATTTTTTAAATCTCTTACTTATTAATTTTTAAAATATTATTAGTTTAGCAATATTTTACTCTGAATAAGCTTGTATGAATAGAAACAATTGTTTTATGACAAAATGAAGATCATAGTGATTTGAGATAGATAATTGATCAAATAGTCATAACTAATTGAAATAATTTTGTAAACAAATTTAGTTTTTAAATCTCTTTTTAATTTTTGAAATATTGATAAATTAGTATTATTTTATTTTGAATAATTTTGCATGAATAAAAACAATTGTTTTACGATAAAATAAAATATCATAACGATTTGAAATAGATAATAGACTAATTGGAAATGATTATTTAAACTTATTTAATAAACAGAATTGTTTTTAAAATCTCAAAATTATTAATTTTTAGAATATTAATAAATTAGTATTATTTTATTTCAAATAAACTTGTATGAATAGAAACAATTGTTTTATGACAAAACAAAAGATTATAACAATTTGAAATAAATAATTATTTAAATAGTCATAACTATTTGAACTCGCTTGGTAAACAGATTTATTTTTTAAGTGTTTTACTTATTAATTTTCAGAATTTTAATAAATTAGTATTATTTTATTCCAATTAAGCTTTTATGAACAAAAACAATGGGTTTATGACAAAACAAAAAGGTCATAGTGATTTGAAATAGATAATTGTTCAAATAGTCATAGCTATTTGAACGTGTTCAAAAAACAAATTTATTTTTTAAATTTTTACTTATTAATTTTTGGAATATTAATAAATTTAAATTATTTTATTCAAAATAAGCTTGATTGAATAGAATCAATTGTTTTATGTCAAAACAAAAGGTCATAATGTTTTGAAATAAATAATTGTTTAGCTAGTCATAACTATTTAAACTTATTCAGTAAATAAATTCATTTTTTATTTCTCTTACTCATTAATTTTTAGAATATTAATAAATTAGTATTATTTTAGTTTAAACAAACTTATAAGAACTAAAACAATTGTTTTATTACAAAAGAAAAGGTCATTGTGATTTGAAATAGATAATTATTCAAATAGTCATGACTATTTGAAATTGTTTAATAAACATATTTATTTTTTAAAATATTTTACTTATTAATTGTCAAAATATTAAAAAATTAGTATTATTCTAATCTGAATAAACTTGTATGAATAGAAACAATTGTTTTATTACAAAACAAAAAGTCATAACAATTTGAAATAAATAATTGCACAAATAGTCATAATGATTTGAACTTATTCGGTAAACATATTTATTTTTTAAATCTTTTACTTATTAATTGTCTTAATAGTAATGAATTTGTATTATTTTATTTGAAATGAGCTTGTATGAATAGAAAAAAATTCTTTTATAACAAAACAAAAGATTATAGCGATTTCAAATATATAATTGTTCAAATAGTCATAATTATTTAAACTTATTTAGTAAATGATTCATTTTTTAAATCTCTTTATTATTAATTTTTGGATTATTAATAAATTAGTATTATTTTATTCCCAATAAGCTTATATGAACTGAAACAATTCTTTTATGATAAAACAAAAGGTCATAACGATTTTAAATAAATAATTATTTAAATAATCATGATTATTTGATCTAGTTTGGTAAATATATTTATTTTTTAAAATTTTTATTTATTAATTGTTGAAATATTAATAAATTAGTATTGTTTTAGTCTAAATAAGCTTGTATGAACATAAAAAATTGTTTTATAACAAAATAAAAGTCATAACGATTTGAAATAAATAATTGCTCATATAGTCATAACTATTTAAACTCGTTTGATAAATAGATTTATTTTTTAAATCTCTTATTAATATTAGAAATATTAATAGATTAGTATTACTTTTTTTTAACAAACTTATATGAACAAAAATGTTTATTTTATGATAAAACAAATAGTCATAATGATTTGAAATAGATAATTGTTCAAATAATCATAATTATTTTGGACAGGTTAGGTAAACAAAATTATTTTTAAATCTCTTACATATTAATTTTTGAAATATTAGTAAATTCATTTTATGTTATTCCAAATAAGCTAAAATAAATTAAAAAAAACTTATTTTATGACAAAACAAAAGGTCATAATGATTTGAACTAGATAATTGTTCATATAGTTTAAAATATTTGAATTGGTTCAACAGATAAATTTATTTTTTAATTCTTTTAGTTATTAATTATTGGAATATTATTATATTAGTATTATTTTATTCTGAATAAGCTTATATGAACAAAAATAATTATTTTATGACAATACAAAAGGTTATAAAGATTTGAAGTTTACAATTATTCAAATAGTCATAACTATTTGAACTAGTTCGATAAAAAGATTTATTTTTTAAATATTTTACATATTAATTTTTGAAAGATTAATTAGTATTATTTTATTCTGAATAAGCTTGAATGTTCAAATACAATTGTTATATGACCAAACAAAAGGTAATAACTATTTGAAATAGTTAATTGTTGGCATGGCAATAATTATCTAAACTTATTAGGTAAACTGATTTATTTTTTAAATCACTTACTTTTTACTTTTTGGAATATAAATAAATTATTATTATTTTATTTTGAATAAGTTTGTATGAACTAAAACAATTGTTTTATGACAAAATAAAAGGTCATAACAATTTGAAATAGATAATTGGTCATACAGTCTTAACTATTTCAACTACTTTGGCAAACAGATTAATTTTTTAAATTTCTTAGTTGTTAATTTTTGGAATATTATTAAATTAG
Source organism: Durio zibethinus (assembly GCF_047325235.1). NCBI lineage: Eukaryota > Viridiplantae > Streptophyta > Magnoliopsida > Malvales > Malvaceae > Durio > Durio zibethinus. Next base: position 28,366,194 of record NC_143169.1, read on the forward strand.
TATTATTTTATTTTGAATAAGTTTATATGAACTAAAACAATTATTTTATAACAAAACAAAAAGTTATAACAATTTGAAATTGATAATTGTTCAAATAGGAACTGGTTTAGTAAACAAATTTATTTTTTAAATCTCTTATTTATTAATTTTTGACATATTAATAAATTAATATTATTTTATTTTGAATAGGCTTGTATGATGGAAAACAATTGTTTTATAACAAAACAAAAGTTTGTAATGAATTGAAATAGATAATTATTCAAATGGCCAAAATTATTTGAACCAATTCGATAAATTGACATACTATTTAAATCTCTAACTTATCAATTTTTGAAATATTAATAAAGTAATATTATTTTATTTCAGATAAGCTTTTATGAATTGAAACAATTATTTTATGATAAAAGAAAATGTCATATTTATTTTAAATAGGTAATTGTTCGAATAGCCATAACTATTTGAACTTGTAGGCAAATAGACTTATTTTTTAAAATTTGTAGTTTATTAATTTTTTGAATGTTAATAAATTAGTATTATTTTATTTTGAATAAGCATATATGAATTAAAAATATTATTTTATGACTAAACAAAAGGTCAGAATGATTTGAAATAGATAATTATTCTAATAGTCTTAATTATTTGAACTAGTTTGGCAAACACATTTATTTTTTAAATCTCTTACTTATTAATTTTTAAAATACTATCAAATTAGCAATATTTTACTCTGAATAAGCTTGCATGAATATAAACAATTATTTTATGACAAAACAATGATTATAACGATTTGAGATAGATAATTGTTCAAATAATCATAACTATTAGAATTGGCTCGATAAACAAATTTAGTTTTTAAATCTCTTATCAATTTTCAAAATATTAATAAATTGGTATTATTTTATTTTGAATAATTTTGTATAAATAGAAATAATTGTTTTACAACAAAATATAATGTCATAACTATTTGAAATAGATAATAGCTCAAATGGATATGACTATTTGAACTTGTTTGGTGAACAAATTTATTTTTTAAATCTTCAACTTATAAATTTTTAGAATATTCATAAATTAGTATTATTTTATTTTGGAATAAACTTATATGAATAGAAACAATTGTTTTATGACAGAATAAAAGATCATAGTGATTTGGAATAAATAACTGTTCAAATAGTCATAAATATTTGAACTCGTTTAGTAAACAAATTTATTTTGTTAAATCTTTTACTTACTAATTTTTGGAATTTTAATAAATTAGTATTATTTTATTCTAAATAAGTTTTTATGAATAGAAACAATTGGTTTATGACAAAACAAAAGGTCATAATGATTTAAAATAGATAATTGTTCCAATAGTTATAACTATTTGAACGTGTTTAGAAAACATATTTATTTTTAAAATTTTTACTTATTAATTTTTTAAATATTAATAAATTTATATTATTTTATTCAAAATAAGCTTGCATGAATAGAACCAATTTTTTTTATGACAAAATAAAATGTCATAATATTTTGAAATAGATAATTGTTCAGATAGTCATAACTATTTGAACATGTTCAGTAAACATATTCATTTTTTAATTCTCTTACTCATTAATTTTTGGAATATTAATAAATTAGTATTATTTTATTTCAAATAAGCTTATATGAACTGAACCAATTGTTTTATTAAAAACAAAAGGTCACAATGATTTAAAATAGATAATTATTCAAATAGTCTAGGCTATTTGAACTTGTTCAAAAAACATATTTATTTCTTAAATCTTTTACTTATTAATTGTCAAAATATTAATAAATTAACATTATTGTAATTTGAATAACCTTGTATGAACAAAAACAATTGTTCTATGACAAAACAAGAAGTCATAAGAATTTAAAGTAAATAATTGTTCAAATAGTCATAAAATTTGAACTTGTTCGGTAAACAAATTTATTTTTAAATGTTTTACTAATTCATTTTCTTTATATTAATAAATTTGTATTATTTTATTCAAAATAAGCTTGTATGAATAGAAAAAATCATTTTATGACAAAACAAAAGAATATAGCAATTTCAAAAAGATAATTGTTGAAATAGTCATAATTATTCAAACTTGTTCAACAAACAGATTCATTTTTTAAATCTCTTAATTATTATTTCGAATAAGCTTATATGAACTGAAATAATTTTTTATGACAAAACAAAAGGTCATAATGATTTGAAATAAATAATTATTCAAATAATCATGACTATTTGATCTAGTTTAGTAAACATATTTATTTTTTACTTTTTTTACTTATTAATTGGTGAAATATTAATAAATTAGTATTATTTTAATTTGAATAGGCTTGTATGAACAGAAACAACTATTTTATAACAAAACAAAAAGTCATAACAATTTGAAATAAATAACTAATCAAATAGTCATAAAGTCATAACTATTTGAACTCATTTGATAAATAGATTTATTTTTTAAATCTGTTATTAATTTTTGAATATTAATATATTACTATTACTTTATTCCAAACAAAATTGTATGAACAAAAACATTTGTTTTATGACAAGACAAAAGGTCATAATGATTTGAAATAGATAATCATTCAAATAGTCATAATTATTTAAACTGCTTAGGTAAATAGAATTATTTTTAAATCTCTTATTAATTTTTGAAATATTAATAAATTCATTTTATTTTATTCCAAATAAGTTAGTATGAATTGAAAAAAACTTATTTTATGACAAAACAAAAGGTCATGATGATTTGAAATAGATAATTATTCATATAGTCTTAAATGTTTGAATTGGTTCGGCAAACAAATTTATTTTTTAATTCTTTTAGTTATTAATTTTTGGAATATTATTAGATTAGTATTATTTTGTTTTGAATAAGCTTGTATGAACAAAAATAATTGTTTTATGATAAAACAAAAATAATTGTTTTAATGATTTGAAGTTTATAATTGTTCAAATAGTTATATATTTGAATTAGTTTAGTAAACATATTTATTTTTTAAATCTCTTACTTATTAATTTTTGAAAAATTAACAAATTAGTATTATTTTATTTCAAATAGGCTTGAATGATCAAAACCAATTGTTATATGACCAAACAAAAGGCCATAATTTTTTATAAATAGATAATTGTTTGTATAGTTTGAATTGTTTGAACTGCTTTGGCAAATAGATTTGTTTTTTACATCTCTTAGTTATCAATTTTTGGAATATTATTAAATTAGTATTATTTTATTCCAAAAAAGCTTATATGAACTGAAACAATTATTTTATAATAGAATAAAAGGTTATAATGATTGGAAATAAATAATTGTTCATATAAAAATTGGTTCAATAAATAAATTTATTTTTTAAATCTCTTACTTATTAATTTTTGAAATATCAATAAATTAATATTACTTTATTCCGAATAGGCTTGTATGATGAAAAACAATTATTTTATGACAAAAAAAAAGTTCATAATAATTTGAAATAGATAATTGTTTAAATGGCAATAATTATTTGAAGCGATTCAATAAACTGACTTATTTTTTAAATCTTTAACTTTTAATTTTTTAAATATTAATGAAGTAATATTATTTTATTTCGGGTATGCTTTTATGAATTGAAGCAATCGTTTTGTGATAAAACAAAAGGTTATACTTCTTACAAATAGATAATTTTTCAAATAGTCATAACTATTTAAACTTGTTTATTAAACAAATTTACTTTTTAAAATTTCTTGTTTATTAATTTTTTGAATGATAATAAATTAGTATTATTTTATTTCGAATATCCATGTATGAACTGAAAAAATTATTTTAAGAGTAAACGAAAGGTCAAAATGATTTGAAATAGATAATTATTCTAATAGTCTTAACTATTTAAACCTGTTCAACAAACACATTTATTTTTTAAATCTCTTACTTATTAATTTTTAGAATATTATTAATTTCATTATATTTTAATTCGAATAAGCTTGTATGAATAGAAACAATTGTTTTATGAGAAAACAAAGATAATAACGATTTGAGATAGATAATTATTGAAATAGTCATAACTATTTGAACTGGTTTGATAAATAGATTTAGTTTTTAAATCTCTCATTAATTTTTAAAATATTAATAAATTAGTACTATTTTATTCTTAATAATTTTGTATAAATATAAATAATTGTTTTACGACAAAACAAAATATCATAACTATTTGAAATTGATAATAACTCAAATGGACATGACTATTTGAACTTGTTTGATGCATAGATTCATTTTTTAAATCTCCAACTCATTAATTTTTAGAATATTAATTAATTAGTATTATTTTCTTTCGAATAAAATTATATGAATAGAAACAATTGTTTTATGACAAAACAAAAAGATCATAACATTTGAAATAAATAATTGTTCAAAGAGTCATAACTATTTGAACTTGCTTGGGAAACACATTTATTTTTTAAATCTTTTATTTATTAATTTTTGCAAATTTAATAAATAAGCATTATTTTATTCTGAATAAGCTGTTATAAATAGAAATAATTGATCGATCATAAAACGAAAGGTCATAATGATTTGAAATAGATAATTGTTCAAATAGTCATAACTATTTAAACGTGTTAAGAAAACATATTTATTTTTTAAAATTTTACTTATTAATTTTTGGAATATTAATAAATTTATATTATTTTTTTCGAAATAAGCTTGCATAAACAAAACCAATTGTTTTATGACAAAACAAAAGGTCATAATGTTTTGAAATAGATAATTGTTTAGATAGTCATAACTATTTGGAAACGTTCGATAAACAAATTAATTTTTTAATTCTCTTGCTCATTAATTTTAGAATATTCATGAATTACTATTAATTTATTTCAAATAAGCTTATATCAACTGAAACAATTGTTTTATTACAAAACAAAAGGTCACAATGATTTAAAATAGATAATTATTCAAATAGTTAAGACTATTTGAACATGTTCAATAAACATATTTATTTTTTAAATCTTTTACTTATTAGTTGTTGAAATATTTATAAATTAATATTATTTTAATATGAATAAGCTTGTATGAATAGAAACAATTGTTTTATGACAAAACAAAATGTCATAACAATTTGAAATAAAGAATTTTTCAATTAGTCATAAGGATTTGAACTTGTTTAGTAAACAAATTTATTTTTTTAAATCTTTTACCTATTAATTGTCTTAATATTAATAAATTATATTATTTTATTTGTAATAAGCTTGTATGAATAGAAAAAATCATTTGGTGACAAAGCAAAAAGTTATAGCAATTTTAAATAGATAATTATTCAAATAGTCATAATTATTTAAACTTGTTCAGTAAATAGATATATTTTTTAAATCTCTGAATTATTAATTTTCAAAATATTAATAACTTAGTATTATTTTATTTCAAATAAGCTGATATGAACTAAAATAATTTTTTTTTAACAAAACAAAATGTTATAATGATTTGAAATAAATACTTATTCAAATAGTCATAACTATTTGATCTAGTTTGGTAAACAATTTATTTTTTAAAATTTTGCTTATTAATTGTCAAAATATTAATAAATTAGTATTATTTTAATCTGAATAAATTTTTATGAATTGAAATTATTGTTTTGTAATAGAACAAAAAATTGTAACAATTTTAAATAAATAATTACTCAAATAGTCATAACTTTTTAAACTAGTTTGATAAACAAATTTATTTTTAAAATCCATTATTAATTTTTGAAATATTAATAGATTAGTATTATTTTATTCTGAACAAACTTATGTGAATAAAAACATTTGTTTTATGACAAAACAAAAGGTCATAGCAATTTGAAATAAATAATTGTTCAAATAGTCATAATTATTTGAATTGGTTAGGTAAATAGAATTATTTTTTAAGTCTCTTACATATTAATTTTTGTAATGTTAATAAATTTATTTTATTTTATTCTAAATAAGCTAGTATGAAGTGAAAAAATTGTTTTATGACAAAACAAAAACAATTTGAAATAGATAATTGTTCATATAGTCTTAACTATTTGTACTAGTTTAATAAACAAATTTCTTTTTTAAATCTCTTATTTATTAATTTTTGGAATATTTTTATATTAGTATTATTTTATTTCAAATAAGCTTGTATGAATAGAAATAATTGTTTTATGATAGAACAAAAGGTTATAACTATTTGAAGTATACAATTGTTCAAATAGTTATAACTATTTAAACCAGTTCGGTAAATAGATTTATTTTTTTAAATCTCTTACTTATTAATTTTTGAAAGATAAATAAATTACTATTATTTTATTTTGAATAAACATATATGATTAAAAACAATTGTTATATGACCAAATAAAAGGTAATAACGATTTGAAATAGATAATTGTTGAAATGGCCATAATTATTTGACTTGATTTGGTAAACAAATTCATTTTTAAATCACTTACTTATTAATTATTGAAATATTAATAAATTAGTATTATTTTATTTTAACTAAGCTTGTATGAATTCAAACAATTGCTTTATGACAAAACAAAAGGTCATAATCATTTTAAATAGACAATTGTTCAAATAGTCATAATTATTTGAATTTGTTCGGTAAACAAATTTATTTTAAACTCTTTCTTATCAATTTTTGAATTATTAAGAAATTAGTATTATTTTATTTTGGATAAGCTTTTATGAACTAAAACAAATGTTTTATGTCAAAACAACTTGTCATAATGATTTTAAATAAATAATAGTTTAAATAGTCATCACTATTTCAACTTGTTTGGTAAACAAATTTATTTTTTCAAATCATTTCCTTTTTAATTTTCTGAATGTTAATAAATTTAGATTCTTTTATTTCGAATAAACTTGTAAAATATGAAACAAATATTTTATGACTAAACAAAAGGTTAGAATGATTTAAAATAGATAATTATCCTAATAATTTTAACTATTCGAATTGACTCGACAAACTCATTTATTTTTCAAATCTCTTACTTATTAAATTTTGAAATATTATTATATTAATATTATTTTTAACGAAATAAGTTTCTATGATCAGAAAAATTGTTTTATGATAAAACATAGATCTTAACGACTTGAGATTAATAATTGTTTAAATAGTCATAACTATTTGAACTGGTTTGATAAACATATTTATTTTTTAAATCTCTTACTTATTAATTTTTAAAATATTAATAAATTAATATTATTTTATTTCGAATAAGCTTGTGTGATAAAAAGCAATTGTTTTATGACAAAACAAAAAGTTATAACGATTTGAAATAGATAATCATTAAAATGGCTATAATTATTTTAACTAATTCAATAAACTGATTTCTTTTTTAAGTTTCTTACTTATTATTTTAGTAAGTATTAATAAATTAGTATTATTTTAATCCATCTAAGCTTGTATTAATTGAAACAAATGTTTTATGAGAAATCAAAAAGTTATAACGATTTTAAATTAACAATTGTTCAAATAGTAATAACTATTCGAACTTGTTCGGTAAATAAATTTATTTTTTTAAATCTATTTCTCATTAATTTTTTGAATGTGAATAAATTAGTATTAATTTATTTTGAATAAGCTTGTGTGAATTGAAACAATTGTTTTATGACTAAATAAAAGATCAGACCGATTTCAAATAGATAATTGTTCTAATAATCTTAGCCATTTGAACTGATTCAGTAAATAAATTTATTTTTTAAATCTCTTACTTATTAATTTTTGAAATATTATTAAATTAGCATTATTTTAATCAGAATAAGCTTGTATGAATAAAAAAATTATTTTACGATAAAAGAAAAAGGTCATAACGATTTGGAATAGATAATCCTTCATATAGTCTTAACAATTTGAACTGGTTCGACAATTATATTTATTTTTTCAATTTTCCTGGTTATTATGTTTTGGAATATTATTAAATTAGTATTATTTTATTCTAAATAAAATAGTATGAATAGGACCAATTGTTTGATGACAAAACAAAAAGTTATAATGATTTGAAATAGATAATTATTCAAATAGTCAAAACTATTTGAAATGGCTTAGCAAACAGATTTACTTTTAAATCTCTTACTAATTAATTTTCTAAAATATTAATAACTTAGTATTATTTTATTTTGAACAAACTTATATTAAGAAAAAGTAATTGTTTTATGACAAAACAAAAGGTCATAACAATTTGAAATAAATAATTGTTCATATAGTTTAATTATTTGAACTAGTTCAGCAAATGGATTTATTTTTTAAATCTCTTAATTATTAATTTTTAGAATATTACTAAATTAGTATTATTTTATTCCGAATAAGCTTATATAAACAAAAAACAATTGTTTTATGATAGAAGAAAATGTTATAACAATTTGAAATAGAGAATTGTTCAAATAGTCATAACTATTTGAACTAGTTTGGTAAACATATTTTATTTTTTAAATCTCTTATTAATTCTTGAAATATTAGTAAATTAGTATTATTTTATTTCCAATAAGCTTCTATATTTAAAAGCAATTGTTTTATGAGAAAACAAAAGATAACAGCAATTTGAAATAGATAGTTGTTTAAATGGCCATAATTATTTAAATTGATTCAATAAACTTATTTATTTTTTAAATCTCTTACTTATTAACTTTTGAAATATTAATACAACTTTATTTTATTTTAGATAAGCTTTTATGAACTAAAACAATTGTTTATGACAAAACAAATGGTCATAACAATTTAAAATAGATAATTGTTGAACAGGTTTGATAAAAAGGTTTATTTTTTAAATCTCTTATTAATTTTTCTAATATTAATATATTAACATTATTTTATTCCAAACAAACTTATATGAATAAAAAATTTCGTTTTATGACAAAACCAAAGGTGATAAAGATTTCAAATTGATAATGTTCAAATAGTCATAATTATTAGAATTGGTTAGGTAAATAGAATTATTTTTTAAATCTCTTACTTATTAATTTTTGAAATATTAATAAATTCATTTTACTTTATTCTAAATAAGCTAGTATGAATTGAAAAAATTGTTTTATGACAAAAGAAAAGGTCATAATGATTTGAAATAGATAATTGTTCATATAAACTTAACTTTTTAAACTGGTTCAGTAAACAAATTTAATTTTTAAATCTCTTAGTTATTAATTTTCATAATATTATTAGATTACTATTATTTTATTTCAAATAAGCTTGTATAAACATAAATAATTGTTCTATGACAGAACAAAAGGTTTATTTTTTTAAATAATTGATTTGAAGTATACAATTGTTCAAATAGTCATAACTATTTGAACTAGTTTGATAAACAAATTTATTTTTTAAATCTCTTACTTATTAATTTTTGAAAGATTAATCAATTAGTATTATTTTATTTTGAACAACCTTGTATGATAAAAAAAATTCTTATATGACTAAACAAAAAGTAATAACAATTTGAAATAGATAATTGTTGAAATGGCCATATCTATTTGAGCTTGTTTGATGAACATTTTTTTTTAAATCTCTTGCTTATTAATTTTTTGAATTTTAATAAATTAGTATTGTTTTAGTGCGAATAAGCTTGTATGAACTAAAATAATTGTTTGTTGACTAAACAAAAGGTTAGAATGATTTGAAATAGATAATTGTTCTAATAGTTTTAATTATTTGAATTGGTTTGGCAAAAGTCGTTTATTTTTTATTATTAAATTAGTATTATCTTAATCTGAAGAGGCTTATATGAAAAGAAACAATTTTTATATGACAAAATAAAGATCATAATGATTTGAGATATATAATTGTTCAAAAAGCCATAACTATTTGAACTAGTTCGATAAACAGATTTAATTTTTAATACTTTTATTAATTTTCAAAATCTTAATGAATCGGTATTATTTTATTTTGAATAATTCTATATGAACAGAAACAATTGTTTTACAACAAAACAAAAGGTCATAACGATTTGGAATAGATAATTTTTCAAATGAACATGACTATTTGAATTTATTTGGTAAACATATTTATTTTTTAAGTCTCCTACCTATTAACTTTTAGAATATTAATAAATTAGTGTTATTTTATTACAAATAAATTTGTATGAATAGAAACAATTGTTTTATGACAAAATAAAAGATCAAAACTATATGAAATAAATAATTGTTCAAATAGTCATAACTATTTGAGCTTGTTCAATAAATAGATTCATATTTTAAATCTCTTACTCATTAATTTTTGGAATATTAATAAATTAGAATTATTTTATTTTGAATAAGCCTATATGAATTGATACAATTGTTTTATGATGAAACAAAATGTATGGCATTTGAAATAGATAATTATTCAAGTAGTTATAACTATTAGAACTTATTTGGTAAACATATTTATTTTTAAAATCTTTTACTTATTAATTGGAAAAATTTTAATAAATTAATATTAGTTTAATCCGAATAGGCTTGTATGAACAAAAACAATAGTTTTATGATAAAACAAAAAATCATAACGATATGAAATAAATAATTGTTCAAATAGTCATAACTATTTAAACTTATTTGATAAACAAATTTATTTTTTAAATCTTTTACTAATTAGTTGTCGAAATATTAATAAATTTGTATTATTTTAATTGAAATAAGCTTGCATGAAAAGAAAAAATTATTTTGTGACAAAACAAAAGGTTATAGTGATTTGAAATAAATAATTGTTCAAAGAATCATAACTATTTGAACTTAATCGATAAACACTTTCAGTTTTTAAATCTCTTACTTATTAATATTTGGAATATTAATAAATTAGATTTATGTTATTCCAAGTCAGCTTATACGAACAAAAACAATTGTTTTGTAACAAACAAAAGGTTATAACACTTTGAAACAGATAATTGTTCAAACAGTTATAAATAATTGTTCAAACAGTTATAACTATTTGTATTGGTCAGGCCAATAGATTCATTTTTTAAATCCATTACTTGTTAATTTTTAGGATATTAACAAATTAGCATTACTTTATTTCAAATAAGATAGTATCAATAGAAAAAATTATTTTATGACAAAACAAACAGTTATAATGATTTGAAATAAATAATTATTCAAATTGTTATAACTATTTGAACTGATTTGGTAAATAGATTTACTTTTTAAATATCTTATTAATTTTCAAAATATTAATAAATTAATATTATTTTATTTTGAACAAACTTATATGAGCAAAAACATTTGTTTTAAGACAAAACAAAAGGTCATAATGGTTTGAAATAGATAATTATTCATATAGCCTGAACTATTTGAATTGGTTTGGTAAAAAAATTTATTTTTTAAATCTCTTAGTTATTAATTTTCATAATATTATTATATTAGTATTATTGTATTCCGAATAAGCTTATATGAACATAAATAATTATTTTATGACAAAACAAAAGGTTATAATGATTTGAAATATATAATTGTTCGAATAGTCATAACTATTTGAACTAGTTCTGTGAGCATATTTATTTTTTAAATCTCCTACTTATTCATATTTATTTTTTAAATCTCCTACTTATTAATTTTTGAAATATTAATAAATTAGCATTATTTTATTCGGAATAGGTTTGTATGATAAAAAAACAATTGTTTTATGACAAAACAAAAGATCATAAAGATTTGAAATAGATAATTGTTCAAATGGCAATAATTATTTGAACTGCTTCAATAAACTGATTTATTTTTTAAAATTTTAGCTTCTCAGTTTTTGAAATATTAATAAAGTAATATTATTTTATTTTGGATAGGCTTTTATAAATTAAAACAAATGTTTTATGATAAAACAAAAGGTTATAACAATTTTAAATAGATCATTGTTCAAATAGTCATAACTATTTGAACTTGTTTGATAAACATATTTTATTTTTTTAAACTTCTTGCTTATTAATTTTTTGAATGTTAATACAAGAGTATTATTTTATTTCGAATAAGCATGTATGAACTGAAACAATTATTTTATGATTAAACAAAAGGTTATAACGATTTGAAATAGATAATTGTTCTAATAGTCTTAATTATTTCAATTGGTTCAATAAACACATTGATTTTTTAAATCTCTTACTTATTAATTTTTAAACTATTATTAGTTTAGCAATATTTTACTTTGAATAAGCTTGTATGAATAGAAACAATTGTTTTATGACAAAACAAAAATCCTAATAATTTGAGATAGATAATTGTTCAAATAGTCATAACTATTTGAACTAATTTTGTATACAAATTTAGTTTTTAAATCTCTTATTAATTTTTGAAATATTAATAAATTAGTATTATTTTATTTTGAATAATTTTGCATGAATAAAAACAATTGTTTTATGACAAAATAAAATGTCATAACAATTTCAAATAGATAATAGTTCAAATGGACATGAATGTTTAAATTTATTCGATAAATAGATTTATTTTTTAAATCTCCAAATTATTAATTTTTAAGACATTAATAAATTAGTATTATTTTATTTCAAATAAACTTATATGAATAGAAACAATTATTTTATGACAAAACAAAAGATTATAATAATTTGAAATAAATAATTGTTTAAATAATCATAACTATTTGAACTCGCTTGGTAAATAAATTTATTTTTTAAATCTTTTACCTATTAATTTTTTGGAAGTTTAATAAATTAGTATTTTTTTATTCCAAATAAGCTTTTATGAACAAAATCAATAGGTTTATGACAAAACAAAAAGTCATAACGATTTGAAATAGATTGTTGTTAGCTCAAAGACTTGGAATAAACCAGGAGGGGGTGTGAATTGGTTTTAATAAAATTTTCAAAGATAATATTCAATAACCACAAATTATCAAAATAGATAAGCACAATAAATGAATATAAACAAGAGATAGGGTTAGAGAATTTAACACCAAGATTTATAGAGGTTCGGTCTTTTCTTAGGCACCTACGTCTTCTTCCTTAGCCTCTCTTGCTAAGAAATTCAATCCACTATTTGATGAAGATTACAACTAAGCTTTCACAAAGCTTTACAAACACAACAACATACACTTTTAAGGGTTATCCTCCCCCTCAAGCTTACACACTCATAATACAAAAAATCGAGAAGTGTTTGGAAAACTTTAAGAACCTCACAAAGGTAGGTGTTTGCTAAGTTGAAGTACACAAATGTATAGATAAGAAAGTAGAGAAAAACATATATGAATTCTACACTTTTTTTTTTTACAGCTTTGAATGCTTGAGTAGATTGGTAAGTGAATAGCAATAAGTTTCTTTAGCTCTTGTTGCTCTTAGTCTGCAGTGGAATGCTTGATTTATAGTTAGGAAGAAGTTGAGAGCCATTGGATAGCATTTAGTGCTTCAAACCTATAGAAATTTTGGACAAAAAATAGTTATTGGGAGTTTTAGGCCTTCAGGGGATCGATCCCCTCTCTTAGGGGATCGATTGGTTCATGTTTGAAAAAGCCCAATTTTATGCCTATTTTGCCTTACCCGATCGATCCCTTGCTTGAGGGGATTGATCTATTCTTTTAGGTGATAGATCCTCTATGTGGGGGGATCGATCCCTTTTTTAGGTTTCCACAGTAGGGGGACGTTCTGTTTGAACAATCGATCGATCCCTTTAAGAGAGGATCGATCCCTTGCCTTAGGTGATCGATCCCTTATGTGAGGGGATCGATCCTTTTTTTGGAAAATTGATAAGGAAAGCATTCTATATGAAAAAGTGATCGATCCCTTAAATGAGGGGATCGATCCATTCTACTAACCAATCTATCCCTACAGGGAGGGGATCGATCAGTTTTTACCAAATCTTGAGAACTTTTGGTTCTAGTTGAAAATAAGATTGATCCCTTTTGCTAGGGGATCGATCTGGTAATGGAAGGGATCGATCCCTTCTATCTAAACTTGCATAAATCATGTTTTGTTCTGAGAATTTGAGTTGCTTTGGTTCTCAAATGAATTTTGGCAAGATAGAAGGGTGGAAAAATGTTCAATTTAAGCTTAGACAAGATTGAAACAAGTTTGGCAAATTTTTATTTTGTCAAATCAAAACTCTTAATCAATTCAAGGCCAACAATCTCCCTCTTTTTGATATAACAAAACCAAATGAAAATTTTGCATGAAAAATATTTTTCTTTTTGAAAAGAAGCTCCCCCTGTACTTATAAAAGGCAAACTCCCCCTGAATTTAAGCATAAGATTTAAGGCAACTAGACAAGAGTAATATCACCATAACTATCAATATATCTATCAATATCAAAGCATCATTATCAATATCAAAACATCATCAGATTTTTATACATCATCAAATTTTCATATCAATATTTCTCTCCCTTTTTGTCATAGTAAAAATACTAAATGAAGCAAATCAAAATGAGGGAATAAGCAATTCAAGGCCACCTAAGGTCACTTCAAACATGAAACTACACAACAATGCCACAAGCCACAAGAGAATAAAAGATGAGTTGCATTAATATAAAGATCAAAGTTTACAAGCCATAATGCAAAGTTATATTTACAAAAAAAATATGAGAAAACATAAGAGATGGCAGTAAGAAGGCTTCAGTTAAGTGGAGGTGGAGAATGAGAAGATGGAGGTAGAGAATGAGAAGATGGAGGTGAAGGAGGAGAGTAATGCGAAGACTATCCCATGTGTTGAGGAGTAGACCTTTTATGCTCAATATTAGCTCGAGGATGCCAGACTTGTGCCACAAGGTCATTTTGAGTTTCCTTCATGGACTCTAATCTAGTGCTCATAGTGCCAACCACCGAGTGCAGGCTGTTCATTTGAAGTAAGAGCAGCTCTAGGGCACATTGAGTGTCAAAAGGTGTGCTAGGGGTTCTCCTTGAGGTGTAGGCATATCAACAAGGTCTTGCTTTTCCTTTTCCTCTTGTGCAACACCAATATCCCCCTTTTTAACCCATTGGCCAGCTAGAGTTTCAACATACCCCATACTATGCAATGTGGGAGGCCCAAGAATACTAAATGGGTCATTGATGCGCATCTCTCTGTCGCCTCTAGTGTTTACTTCCAAATGTCTCAAAAGATTGCTTATAGCATACCCATATACCAGAGTAACATCTCTATTCTAGACAATCCTCATCATGTCACTAAAAATGAAGTGCATCAAATTTGGTTTTTGTTCATGCTTGATCTTGTACATCCACCAATAATCTTGTTTCCTAATGGTGGAGTATTGGGTCCCAAAAAGGGCTAACATATGGGTTACAATAAGGTGTAACAACCAATCATGCATGGGTAACCTGGAGGCTTGTGTGGGAGCAATCTGTAAATTATGATTCCTAAAGATATCTTGAGCTAGTTGCACTATATCACATCTATGATTTGTCTCCCCTTCATCAGCTAACATAAAGGCCTCAGCTAGCACTTGTTTTGTAACTAAGATTTCCTTCCCCATTGCATATATTCTGAACCTATCAAGGTAATGCCTATTTGTTCCTTCAATTTGAACATAGCTAGCATTACTATAGAATACTCTTACTAGATTCTCAAATAAGTGACTCTCCATACACAAGTAAGGCATCCATCCAAAAGACTCAAAAGTATGCAAATAAGGAAACTTTATGGATTGAAGTAAGTCTAGTGAGATTACCCTTCCAGGCTTTACTTCTCGGTGAGCAAAGTGTGTCTCATACTACTCCTTAGTGTTGGGATTGTTGAAATTTTGGTTGAAAGAAGGCTTCATGGTGGAGCTTGAAGCCTCTCTTGGAGGGTTTCATCGTTCATCCATGACTTTGGTTTTGGGTGCCATGAGAGATGAGTTTGATAAGTAAAAAATGATGGGTAGCGAGTTTACAAGAGAGATTTGTAAGAGAAAGAGTCAATTTTGAGTGGGAATATCTAGGGTGTAGAGAGAATGAGTTAGCAAAAAAGATGAATAGGAGAGGAAAGATGAAAAAGGTTAGCCAAATAGATGAGGATGTGAATTTATTATGCCTAAAATTTACGAACCGATCGATCGGGTGAAGTGGGGGATCGATCGATTTTGGGCTTTTGCATGGAACCGATCGATTGGGTCTGAAGGGGATCGATCGATTTTGCACCTTTCCAAGTCATTTTGGCTACTGGTTGAATACTCGATTGATCCTGTCAAATAGGGGATCGATCGGTTTTTCCTGGGTTCAACGAAATTGGCTACTGCTTTTACACTTGATCGATCTTGTCCTAAAGGGAATTGATTGGTTCCCTATGTTTTCCCTTTACTTTGGCTACGGGGTGAAGAACCAATCGATCCATTCCAAAAGGGATCGATTGGTTTTTGCTGTAGCATGTTGAAAACCATGCAATATGATCATTCAAACAAGCATTTTACAATCATGCACAAACTAAAGAAAAGTCCAGAAAAACATATATTTAATCAATCAAAAGTGCACCATACATCATAACATCAAGAATTTCACTTCAAGAAGCATTCATCATGCCAAGTTCACCTCTAATTGCATAAAATCTATCCTTATCAAGAGGTTTTGTGAAGATATCAACTAGTTGATGCAAGGTGTCAACTTATTCAAGTACAATGTCACCTTTTTTAACATGATCTCTAATAAAATGATGCCTAATTTCAATATGTTTGGTTCTAGAGTGTTGAATTGGATTTTTAGTCAAGTTGATGGCACTAGTATTGTCACATTTAATGGGAATATGATCCATGGTTATTCCAAAATCCTTCAATTATTGCTTAATCCACAAAACCTAGGCACAACAACTTTCAGCCGCTACATATTCAGCTTCGGTTATAGATTGAGCAACACTATTTTGTTTCTTGGAAAACCATGATATGAGCATATTTCCAAATAATTGACAAGTACCAGAAGTGTTTTTTCTATCAATTTTGCACTCACCAAAATTTGTATCAGAATAGGCATGTAAAGCAAAGGAAGAGCCTTTTGGATACCATAATCCTAAATTTGGGGTGTCTTTAAGGTATCTAAAAATCCTTTTGATAGCAGACAAATGTGTTTCTCTAGGAGATGATTGAAATCTAGCACATAGACATACACTAAACATAATATCAGGTCTACTAGCAGTAAGATGTAGCAATGAACCAATCATAGACCTATATAGTTTAGAGTCAACACATTTACCTCCTTCATCTTTGTCAAGTTTTGTTGAGGTGCTCATTGGTATCAAACAAGGCTTTGATTCTCCCAATTCAAACCTTATGAGCAAATCCTTAATGTATTTGGCTTGATTAATGAAGGTGCCATCTTTTTTTTGCTTTACTTGTAGTCCCAAGAAGAATATGAGTTCTCCCATCATGCTTATTTCAAATTCACCTTGCATAATCTTAGCAAATTCTTCACAAAGAATTTCATTAGTAGCACCAAATATAATATCATCAACATAAATTTGCACTATGAGAATGTCCTTCCCTTTTGTTTTAATAAAAAGTTTAGTGTCAACCTTCCCTCTATTAAAACCATTTTCAAGCAAAAAAATTGACAATCTTTCTTACCAAGCTCTAGGAGCTTATTTTAAACCATATAATGCTTTTGTCAATTTATGAACATGATTTGGAAATTTTGAATTTTCAAAACCGAGAGGTTGCTCTACATACACTTCTTCATTTATAAAACCATTAAGAAATGCACTCTTGACATCCATTTGAAAAAGCTTAAAATTTTTAAAACATGCAAATGCAAGCAACATCTTTATGGCTTCTAACCTTGCTTCCGGGGCATATGTTTCATCATAATCTATTCCTTCCTCTTGGCTATACCCTTGGGCTACCAATCTAGGTTTGTTTCTAATGATATTCCCATCCTCATCCATTTTGTTTCTAAAGACCCACTTGGTGCCTATGGTAGGATGGTCACTAGACCTAGGTACAAGATTCCATACATGGCTTCTTTCAAATTGGTTCAATTCCTCTTGCATGGCCAAAATCCAATGATCATCTCGTAATGCTTCATCTATATTTTTAGGTTCAATATGGGATAGGAAAGTAACATAATTACACACATTAAAAGAAGATCTAGTTCTTACGTCTTGAGTTGGATTATCAATGATTTCACTATCTTTGACATACCTCATTTCTCTAGAATGATTTGGCTCTCTCTATGTGTTGTGGCTCCTCTAGAAACTCATCCTTTTCCTTTTGATTTTTCTCCTTAATGTCATGAGGTGCATCATTGATCCATTCTTGAAGTATACCTACATCATCATCATTAAGAAGCACCTTTCTTGGAGGTGGGTTAGATTCATCAAGAATAACATGTATAGACTCTTCCACCACTAATGTTCTTTTATTGAAAACTTTATAAGCTTTTGAATTCAAAGAATATCCTAGGAAAATTTCTTCATCACTTTTTGCATCAAAATTTCCAAGATCATCTTTTCCATTGTTCAAAATAAAACATTTGCAAGCAAAAGGATGAAATAACTTATGTTAGGCCTTTTTTCCTTTAAAAAGTTCATAGGGGGTTTTCTTCAAAATTGACCTAATCATAGCTCTATTTATAATATAGCAAGAAGTATTTATGGCTTTTGCCTAAAAATATCTAGGTAGTTTGTTTTCACAAAGCATGGTTTTAGCCATTTCTTCTAAAGTTCTATTTCTCCTTTTTACTACTCCATTTTGTTGAGGAGTTCTCGGAGCATAAAAATTATGGCTAATACCATTTTCTCTACAAAATATATTAAAGCCTAGATTTTCAAATTCCTTTCCATGATCACTTCTAATACTAGTAATTGAATAACCCTTTTCATTTTGTATTTGTTTGCTAAAAGTGATGAATTTTTCCAAAGCCTTATTCTTTGAATGCAAAAAGAGAACCCATGTGAATCTAGTGAAATCATCAACAATAACAAACCCATATTGTTTTCCACCAAGACTTGTTGTTCTAGTAGGGCCAAAAAGATCAATACACAATAGTTGAAGAGGTCTAGTAGTTAAAATGCAATTCTTAGGTTTGAAAGAAATTCTTCTATGTTTTCTTTCAGCACATGCATCACAAACCTTGTCATTTTCATATTTCAACTTTGGCAAACCAACAACCAAATTATTTTGAGAAAGTTTTGAAATTACATGCATACTTGCATGTCCAAGCCTTCTATGCCAAATCCAACTCTCATTTTCTTTTTGAACCATAAAATAAACATTTTTAGAGGATAGGTCATCTAGATGCACTACATAAATGTTTCCTTAATGGTGTCCAACAAAAACAAGCTTGTTAGTTTTGATATCAATTACTTGACAGCACATGGATTCAAACACAACCCTAAATCCTTTATCACATATTGACTAATGCTAAGTAAATTATGCTTGAGACCTTTCACAAGTAAAACAGTTTCAATAGAGGTAGAGGAATTGTTACCAATGGAGCCAATCCCTTCAATTTGGCTTTTTTAGTTGTCACTAAATGTAACATCTCCTCCACTTTTCGCTTTCAAGTCCTTAAAGAGAGTTTTGTCTCGTGTCATGAGTTTTAAACATCCACTATCAAGGTACCATTGATTGTTCTTGCTTGAATTTGCTTTGTAGCAATGCTCATCCGCCTACAAAAACACAATTAAATTTTTATTTTTGGGTACCCAAATTTTCTTGGGTCCTTGAGAATTAGTACTAACAATTTTTGTGCCTTTTGGAATCCACTTCATTTTAGTAGCCTCATCTTGAGATGTACTAACTCTTTTTGGAATCCACACTTTTTTAATGAGCTTATCTCTATAAGTGACTTTCTTCAAGGAACAATATTGTATGGAATGACCCAATTTATGACAATGTGCACCCATGCTAGATGAATCATTTGGCTTAACAAGAAAATTCTTCAAGTGAGTCTCTTTGTTGTCACCATTATAACCTAGTCCATCTTTATCAAAGAAAGCTCTTTGTGTTTCTAGCATGTCATTGAGCTTTTGATGACCCATATAAAATCTAGAAAATGAATTACACAGATTTTCATTTTTCTTAGTCAAGTCATTGACATTTACCTTCAAGAACTCAACTTCTTTTTCTAAGTCTTCTTTTGCATTAGTCAATGACTCATTTTTTAGTTTCAATTTACTGATCGTTTTCTTATATTTCATGCTCATGTTCTCAAATTCTATAGCTAATTCATCATAGGCATCTTGTAGTTCATCAAATTAGTATGAATTTGAATCACATGAATTAGAGGTTACCTTGGGCTCATCAAGAGCCATGAGACATAGGTTGGCTACTTCCCCCTCATTTGATTCATTATCGAAAAAGTCACTATCACTCCATGTTGCTACCATAGCTTTCCTCTTTGGCTTGGTCATGTTTTACTTTTTCCATAAAGGACAATCAAGTTTAATGTGACCCGATTTGTTACATTCATAGTAAATAATTTGAACCATTTCTCTTCTACTTGATTTTCTTTTAATCATCTCCCTTTGTGGTCTTCTCCTACTTGGGAACTTGTTTATTCTCATGAACTTCTTGAATCACTTTGCAAACATGGCCATCTCTTCATCTTCATCATCCTCCCCTTAAATGAAATTTTCTTCATCTTCTTGAAAGGTAGATTTTAGAGCAATGCCACCTTTCTTGACTGGTTCTTATCCCCTTTTTATTTTCATTTCATAAGTGAGGAGAGAGCCCATTAGTTCATCCAAAGAAAATGTATGAAGATCTTTAGACTCTTCAATGGCTGTCACTTTGGCTTCCCAACTCTTTGGTAGACTATTGAGAATTTTCTTCATCATCTCCATATTTGAATATGTCTTTCCAAGAGCCTTTAAACCATTAATGATGTCGGTGAAGTGGTTTGACATCTCACTAATGGTTTCATTGGGTTTTATCTTGAATAGCTCATAATCATGAGTAAGCATGCCTATTTTTGTCTCTTTCACTTGGTTTGTAGCTTCATGGGTGACAGCCAGCTTATCATAAATTTCTTTTGCATTTTCACACAATGAGACTCTATTATACTCACTTGGTCCCAATGCATAAAAGAGTGTGTGCATTGCTTTGGCATTTAGTTGAGCCATCTTCATGTCATTGACATTCCATTCACTCTCTAATTTTATCACCTCCTTACCATCCACCATCTTCATTGAAATTTGAGAACCATTTACAATGACCCTCCAGACTTCATAATCATTTACTTGAATGAACAACCTCATCCTAATCTTCCAGTAAGAGTAGTTATCACCAGCAAAGAGAGAAGGTCTAACAATTGAATGCCCTTCACTTTTAAAAGATGTTGCAACTGTTTCATTTGTCATAAGACACACCTCTTATTGGCAGGTATAGTTGTTGTAGCTTGAGGATGGTTTTTCCACATTGATTACCATATTTTTTGAGCCATTTTCAGGATCACTCTTAGGCTGTTAAACCTACAAAAAGAATACTAGCTTTGATACCAATTGTTAGCTCAAAGACTTGGAATAAATCAACTGGGGGTGAATTGGTTTTAATAAAATTTTCAAAGATAATATTCAATAACCACAAATTATCAAAATAGATAAGCACAATAAATGAATATAAATAAGAGATAGGGTTAGAGAATTTAACACCAAGATTTATAAAAGTTCGGTCTTTTCTTAGGCACCTACGTCTTCTCCCTTAACCTCTATTGCTAAGGAGTTCAATCCACTATTTGATGAAGATTACAACTAAGCTTTCATAAAGCTTTACAAACTCAACAACATACATTTTTAAGGGTTATCCTCCCCTTTAAGCTTACACACTCACAATACAAAAAATTTAGAAGTGTTTGGCAAACTTTAAGAACCTCACAAAGGCTAGTTGTTTGCTAAGTTGAAGTACACCAACGTATAGATAAGAAAGTAAAGAAAAATTGATACGAATTTTGCACTTTTTCTCTTTTTACAACTTTGAATACTTCAGCAGATTGGTAGGTGAATAGAAATAAGTTTCTTTAGCTCTTGTTGCTCTTGGTCTATAGTGGAATGCTTAATTTATAGTAAGAAAGAAGTTGAGAGCCATTAGATTGCATTTAATGCTTCAAACCTACAGAAATTTTGGACAAAAAATAACCATTAGGAGTTTTAGGCCTTCAGGGGATCGATCCCCTCCCTTAGGGGATCGATTGGTTCATGTTTGAGAAAGCCTGATTTTATGCCTATTTTGCTTTACCCGATCGATCCCTTACTTCAGGGGATTGATATGTTCTTTTAGGTGATCGATCCCTTATGTGGGGGGATCGATCCATTTTTTGGGTTTCCACACTAGGGGGACATTCTGTTTGAAAAACCGATCAATCCCTTTAAAAAAGGATCGATCCCTTGCCTTAGGTGATCGATCCTCTATGTGAGGGGATCGATCCCTTTTTTTGGAAAATTACACAAGGAAAGCATTTTGTATGAAAAAGTGATTGATCTCTTAAATGAAGGGATCGATCTGTTCTACTAACCAATCGATCCCTACAGGGAGGCAATCAATCGATTTTTGCCAAATCTTGAGAACTTTTAGTTCTGGTTGAAAATAGGATCGATCCCTTTTGCTAGGGGATCATTTTGGTAATGGAGGGGATCGATCCCTTCTATCAAAACTTACATAAATCATGTTTTGTTCTGAGATTTTGAGTTGTTTTGGTTCTCAAATGAATTTTGGCGAGATAGAAGGGTGGAAAAATGTTCAATTTAAGCTTTGACAAGATTGAAACAAGTTTGGCAAATTTTTATTTTGTCAAATCAAAACTCTTAATCAATTCAAGGCCAATAATTATTGTTCAAATAATCATAACTATTTGAATGTGTTCAGAAAATAGATTTATTTTTAAAATTTTTACTTACTAATTTTTGGAATATTAATAAATTTAAATTATTTTATTCAAAATAAGCTTGCATGAACAAAACCAATTGTTTTATGATAAAATAAAAAGTTATCATGTTTTGAAATAGATAATTGTTTAGATAGTCAAAACTATTTGAACTTTTTTAGTAAATAGATTCTTTTTTTAATTCTTTTACTCATTAATTTTTGGAATATTTGTAAATTAGTATTATTTTAGTACAATTAAACTTACATGAACTGAAAACAATTGTTTTATTACAAAAGAAAATAGGTCACTATGATTTAAAATAGATAATTATTCAAATAGTCATGACTATTTGCACTTGTTCTATAAACATATTTATTTTTTAAAATCTTTTACTTATTAATTGTTGAAATATTAATAAATTAGCATTATTTTAATCCGAATAAACTTGTATGAATAGAAACAATTGTTTTATGACAAAACAAAAGGTCATAACAAGTTGAAATAAATAATCGCACATATAGTCATAATGATTTGAACTTATTCAGTAAACATATCTATTTTTTAAATCTTTTACCTATTAATTGTCTTAATATTAATAAATTTGTATTTTTTTTAAATAAGCTTGTATGAACAAAAAAAATTCTTTTATAACAAAACAAAAGGTTATAGCAATTTCAAATAGATAATTGTTCAAATAGTCATTATTATTTAAATATGTTCAATAAACAGATTCATTTTTTAAATCTCTTATTAATAATTTTTGGATTATTAATAAATTAGTATTATTTTATTCCCAATAAGCTTATATGAACTGGAACAATTCCTTTATGACCAAAAAAAAGTCATAATGATTTGAAATAAATAATTTTTCAAATAATCATGATTATTTGATTTAGTTTGGGAAACATATTTATTTTTAAAATTTTTTACTTATTAATTGTTGAAATACTAATAAATTAGTATTGTTTTAATTTGAATAAGCTTGTATAAACAAAAACAATTGTTTTATAATAAAACAAAAAGTCATAACAATTTGAAATAAATGATTGCTCAAACAGTCTTAACTATTTAAACTAGTTTGATAAATAGATTTATTTTTTAAATCTTTGATTAATATTCAAAATCTTAATAGAATTGTATTACTTTATTCCGAACAAACTTATATGAACAAAAACATTTGCTTTATGACAAAATAAAAGGTCATAATGATTTGAAATAGATAATTGTTTAAATAGTCATAATTATTTGAACTAGTTAGGTAAATAAAATTATTTTTTAAATCACTTACTTATTAATTTTTGAAATATTAATAAATTAATTTTATTTTATTCCAAATAAGCTAATATGAATTAAAAAAAAACATATTTTATGACAAAATAAAAGGTCATAACAATTTGGAATAGATAATTGTTCATATAGTCTTAAATATTTGAACTAATTCGACAAACAAATTATTTTTAATTCTCTTAGTTATTAATTTTTAGTTAGATTAGTATTATTTTATTTTGAATAAGCTTATATGAACAAAAGTAATTGTTTTATGACAATACAAAAGGTTATAAGGATTTGAAGTTTACAATTGTACAAATAGTTATAACTATTTGAGATAGTTCAGTAAATAGGTTTATTTTTTAAATCTCTTAGTTATTAATTTTTGAAATATTAATAAAGTAGTATTATTTTATTCCAAATAAGCTTGAATTTTCAAATAGAACTATTATATGACCAAAAAAAAAGGTTATACTGATTTGAAATAGATAATTGTTGGCATGGCTATAATTATTTGAACTAATTCGGTAAATAGGTTTACTTTTTAAATCACTTATTAATTTTCAAAACATTAGTAAATTATTATTATTTTATTTTGAATAAGCTTGTATGAACAAAAACAAATATTTTATGACAAAACAAAAGGTCTTAATGATTTGAAATAGATAGTTGTTCATATAGTCTTAATTGTTTGAATTGCTTTGATAAACAGATTAATTTTTTAAATCTCTTAGTTGTTAATTTTTTTAATATTATTAAATTAATATTATTTTATTCTAAATTAGTTTGTATGAACTACAACAATTATTTTATGACAAAATAAAAGGTTATAACAATTTGAAATAGATAATTGTTCGAATAGGAGTTGGTTTAGTAAATAGATTTATTTTTTAAATCTCTTACTTTTTAATGTTTGAAATATTTAAATTAATATTATTTTATTCTGAATTGGCTTGTATGACAAAAAACAATTATTTTATAACAAAACAAAAGTTCGTAACAATTTAAAATAAATAATTGTTCAAATGGCTAAAATTATTTGAACCAATTCAATAAACTATCTTATTTTTTAAATCTCTAACTTATCAATTTTTGAAATAGTAATAAAATAATATTATTTTATTTCGGATAAGCATTTATGAATTGAAACAATTGTTTTATGATAAAACAAAAGGTCATATTTATAATAAATAGATAATTATTCAAATAGCCATAACTATTTGAACGTGTTCGGTAAACAGATTTATTTTTTAAAATTTGTTGTTTATTAATTTTTGAATGTTAATAAATTAATATTATTTTATTTCGAATAAGCATGTATGAACTGAAAAAATTATTTTATGACTAAACAAAAGGTCATAACGATTTGAAATAGATAATTATTCTAATAGTCTTAATCATTTGAATTGGTTTGGCAAACACATTTATTTTTTAAATCTGTTATTAATTTAGAATACTATTAATTTAGCAATAATTTACTGCAAATAAGCTTGTATGAATATAAACAATTGTTTTATGGCAAAACAAAAATCATAATGTTTTGAGATAGATAATTGTTCAAATAATCATAACTATTAGAACGGATTCGATAAATAGATTTAGTTTTTAAATCTCTTCTTAATTTTCAAAATATTGATAATTTTTATTATTTTATTTTGAATAATTTTGTATGAATAGAAACAATTATTTTATGACAAAACAAAATGTCATAACGATTTGAAATAGATAATAGCTCAAATGGATATGACTATTTGAACTTGTTCGGTGAATAAATTTATTTTTTAAATATCCAACTTATTAATTTTAAGAATATTAATAAGTTAGTATCATTTTATTTTGAATAAACTTATATGAATAGAAACAATTGTTTCATGACAAAACAAAAGACCATAGTGATTTGAAATAAATAATTATTCAAATAGTCATAACTATTTGAACTCGCTTGGTAACTAGATTTATTTTTTAAATCTTTTACTTATTAATTTTTTGAATTTTAATAAATTAGTATTATTTTATTCTAAATAAGCTTTTATGAATAGAAACAATTGGTTTATGACAAAACAAAAGGTCATAACAATTTGAAATAGATAATTATTCAAATAGTCATAACTATTTGAACGTGTTCAAAAAAACATATTTATTTTTTAAATTTTTACTTATTGATTTTTCAAATATTAATAAATTTATATTATTTTATTTGAAATAAGCTTACATGAATAGAACCAATTATTTTATGACAAAACAAAATGTCATAATGTTTTGAAATAGATAATTATTTATATAGTCATAACTATTTAAACATGTTCAATAAACAAATTCATTTTTTATTCTCTTACTCAATTATTTTTTGGAATATTAATAAATTGGTATTATTTTATTTCAAATAAGCTTATATGAACTAAAATAATTGTTTTATTACAAAACAAAAGATCACAATGATTTAAAATAGATAATTATTCAAATAGTTAGAACTATTTGAACTTGTTTGAAAAACATATTTATTACTTAAATCTTTTACTTATTAATTGTCAAAATAGTAATAAATTAATATTATTGTAATTTGAATAAGCTTGTATGAACAGAAACAATTATTTTATGACAAATAGAAAGTCATAAGAATTTGAAATAAATAATTATTCAAATAGTCCTAAGATTTGAACTTATTCGGTAAACAAATTTATTTTTTAAATGTTTTACATATTAAGTGTCTTTATATTAATAAATTTGTATTATTTTATTTGCAATAAACTTGTATGAACAAAAAAATTCATTTTATGACAAAACAAAAGGTTATAGCAATTTCAAAAAGAAAATTATTGGAATAGTTATAATTATTTAAAGTTGCTCGACAAATAAATTTATTTTTTAAATCTCTTACTTATTAATTTTTGTAATATTAATAACTTAGTATTATTTTATTTTCAATAAGCTTATATGACAAAACAAAAGGTCATAACGATTTGAAATAAATAATTATTCAAATAGTCATTACTATTTAATTTAGTTTAATAAACATATTTATTTGTAAAATTTTTTACTTATTAATTATTGAAATATTAATAAATTAGTATTATTTTAATCTGAATAAGCTTGTGTGAATAGAAACAATTGTTTTATAACAAAACAACAAGTCATAACTATTTGAAATAAATAATTACTCAAATAGTCATAACTATTTCAACTCATTTCATAAATAGATTTATTTTTTAAATCTCTTATTAGTTTTTAAAATATTAATTGATTAGTATTATTTTATTCCAAACAAACTTATATGAACAAAAATATTTGTTTTATGACAAAACAAAAGATCATAACTATTTGAAATAGATAATTGTTCAAATAGTCATGGTTATTTGAACTGGTTAGGTAAATAGAATTTTTTTTTAAATCTCTTGTTAATTTTTGAAATATTAATAAATTCATTTTATTTTATTCCAAATAAGCTAGTATAAATTAAAAAAAAAACTTATTTTATGTTAAAACAAAAGGTCATAACAATTTGAAATAGGTAATTGTTCATATAGTTTTAAATATTTGAACTAGTTCGACAAAGAAATTTATTTTTTAATTCTCTTAGTTATTAATTTTTAGAATATTATTAGATTAGTATTATTTTATTTTGAATAAGATTGTATGAATAAAAATAATTGTTTTATGATAAAACAAAAGGTTATAATGATTTGAAGTTTACAATTGTTCAAATAGTTACGTATCTGAACTAGTTCAGTAAACAGATTTATTTTTTAAATCTCTTACTTATTAATTTTTGAAAGATTAATAAATTAGTATTATTTTATGCCAAATAGGCTTGAATGATAAAAAAAATTGTTATATGACCAAAGAAAAGGCCATAATTTTTGATAAACAGATAATTGTTCATATAGTCTTAATTATTTGAACCACTTCGACAAACAGATTTGTTTTTTAAATCTCTTAATTATCAATTTTTGGAATATTATTAAATTAGTATTATTTTATTCCAAAAAAGCTTATATGAACTGAAACAATTATTTGATAATAGAACAAAAGGTTATAATGATTTGAAATAGATAATTGTTTAAATAAAAATTGGTTTGATAAATAGATTTATTTATTAAATCTCTTACTTATTAATTTTTGAAATATTAATAAATTACTATTATTTTATTCTGAATAGGCTTGTATGATGAAAAACAATTGTTTTAAGACAAAATAAAAGTTTATAATGATTTGAAATAGATAATTGTTAAATGGCCATAATTATTTGAAGCAATTCGATAAACTAATTTTTTAAATCTTTATCTTTTCAATTTTTGAAATATTAATAAAGCAATATTATTTTATTTCACATAAGCTTTTATGAACTGAAACAATCATTTTATCATAAAACAAAAGGTCATACTTCTTATAAATATATAATTGCTCAAATAGTCATAACTATTTGAACTTTTTTGGTAAATAGATTTATTTTTAAAAATTTTTTGTTTATTAATTTTTTGAATGTTAATAAATTAGTATTATTTTTATTTCAAATAAGCATGTGTGAACAGAAAAAATTATTTTATGACTAAACAAAATGTTAGAACGATTTGAAATAGATAATTATTCTAATAGTCTTACCTATTTAAATTACCTTAGCAAACACATTTCTTTTTTAAATCTCTTACTTATTAATTTTTAGAATATTATTAATTTAGCAATATTTTGCTTCGAATAAGCTTGTATGAACAGAAACAATTGTTTTATGAAAAAACAAAGATCATAAGAATTTGAGATAAATAATTGTTGAAGTAGGCATAACTATTTAAACTGGTTTAATAAATAGATTTAATTTTTAAATATCTTATTAACTTTTGGAATATTAATAAATTAGTATTATTTTATTTTGAATAATTTTGTATAAATATAAATAATTCTTTTATGACAAAACAAAATGTTATAACCATATGAAATAGATAATAGCTCAAATGGACATGACTATTTGAACTTGTTCGATGAATAGATTTATTTTTTAAATCTCCAACTTATTAATTTTTTTAATATTAATAAATTAGTATTATTTTATCTCAAATAAAATTGTGTAAATAGAAATAATTATTTTATAACAAAACAAAAGATCATAACGATTTGAAATAAATAATTGTTTAATGAGTCATAACTACTTGAACTCGCTCGGTAAATAGATTTATTTTTTAAAAATCTTTTACTTATTAATTTTTGGAATTTTAATAAATTAGTATTATTTTATTTTGAATAAGCTTTTATGAACAAAAACAATTAGTTTATGACAAAACAAAAAATCATAACAATTTGAAATAGATAATTATTCAAATAGTGACAAATATTTGAACGTGTTTGAAAAACATATTTATTTTTAAAATTTTTACTTATTAATTTTGGAATATTAATAAATTTATATTATTTTATTCGCAATAAGCTTGCATGAACAGAACCAATTGTTTTATGACAAAACAAAATATCATAATGTTTTGAAATAGATAATTATCTAGATAGTCATAACTATTTGAACATGTTCAGTAAACAAATTAATTTTTTAATTCTCTTACTCATTAATTTTTAGAATATTACTAAATTAGTATTATTTTATTTCAAATAAGCTTATATGAACTAAAACAATTGTTTTATTATAAGACAAAAGGTTAGAATGATTTGAAATACATAATTATTCAAATAGTCAAGACTATTTGAACTTGCTCGGTAAACATATTTATTTTTTAAATCTTTACTTATTATTTGTCAAAATATTTATATATTAATATTATTTTAATCTAAATAATCTTGTATGAATAGAAATAATTATTTTATAAAAAAACTAAAAGTCATAACAATTTGAAATAAATAATTGTTCAATTAGTTATAAAGATTTGAACTTGTTTTGTAAACAAATTAATTTTTTAAATCTTTTACCTATTAACTGTCTTAATATTAATAAATTGTATTATTTTAGTTGAAATAAGCTTATATGAACAGAAAAGATCATTTGGTGACAAAACAAAAGGTTATAGCAATTTCAAATAGATAATTGTTCAAATAGCCATAATTATTTAAACTTGTTCGATAAATAGATTCATTTTTTAAATCTCTTAATTATTAATTTTTAGAATATTAATAACTTAGTATTATTTTATTTCGAATAGGCTGATATGAACTAAAATATTTTTTTTATGACAAAACAAAAAGGTCGCAATGATTTGAAATAAATACTTATACAAATAATCATGACTATTTGATCTAGTTCAATAAACGTATTTATTTTTAAAATTTTTTACTTATTAATTGTTGAAATATTAATAAAATAGTATTATTTTAATCCGAATAAGTTTTTATGAACACAAATTATTGTTTTGTAACAAAAGAAAAAATAATAACAATTTGAAATAAATAATTGCTAAAATAGTCATAACTTTCTGAACTAGTTTGATAAATATATTTATTTTTTAAATCTATTATTAATTTTTGAAATACTAATAGATTAGTTTTATTTTATTTTGAACAAACTTATATGGATGAATACATTTGTTTTATGACAAACCAAAAGGTCATAGTGATTTGAAATAGATAACTGCTCAAACAGTCATAATTATTTGAATAGTTAGGCAAACTGAATTATTTTTTAAATCTCTTACGTATTAATTTTTGAAATATTAATAAATTCATTTTATTTTATTCCGAATAAGCTAGTATGAATTGAAAAAATTGCATTATGACAAAACAAAAACAATTTCAAATAGATAATTGTTCATATAGTCTTAATTATTTGAACTAGTTTGGCAGACAAATTTGTTTTTTAAATCTTTTAATTGTTAATTTTTAGAATATTATTATATTAGTATTATTTTATTTCGAATAAGCTTATATGAATAAAAATAATTGTTTTATGATAGAACAAAAGATTATAATAATTTTTCAGTATGCAATTATTCAAATAGTCATAACTATTTAAATTGGTTCGATAAACAAATTTATTTTTTTAAAATCTCTTACTTATTAATTTTTAAAAGATTAATAAATTACTATTATTTTCTTTCAAATAAACATATATAATAAAAAAACAATTGTTGTATAACCAAACAAACGATTTGAAATTGATAATTGTTGAAATGACATTAATTATTTGAATTGATTCGGTAAACATATTCACTTTTTAAATCACTTGCTTATTAATTTTTGGAATGTTAATAAATTAGTATTATTTTATTTTGACTAAGCTTGTATGAATTTAGATAATTGTTTTATGACAAAATAAAAGGTCATAACGATTTAAATAAACAATTGTTCAAATAGTCATAACAATTTGAATTTATTTAGTAAACAAATTTATTTTAAACTCTTGCTTATTAATTTTTGAATTATTAATAAATTAGTATTATTTTATTTTGGATAAGCTTTTATGAACTGAAACAATTGTTTTATGTCAAAACAAAAAGGTCATAATGATTTTAAATAAATAATTGTTCAAATAGTCATCACTATTTTAACATGTTTGATAAACAGATTTATTTTTCCAAATCATTTCCTTATTAAGTTTTTGAATGTTAATAAATTTAGATTATTTTATTTCGAATAAGCTTGTAAGATATGAAACAAATATTTTATGACTACACAAAAGGTCAAAATGATTTGAAATTAATAATTATTTGAATAGCTTTAACTATTTGAATTAGCTTAGAAACACATTTATTTTGTAAATTTCTTACTTATTAATTTTTTAAATATTATTAAATTAGTTTTTTTTTTTAACCAAGTAAGCTTCTATGATAAAAATCAATTGTTTTTTGACAAAACAAATATCTTAATGACTTGAGATTAATAATTGTTCAAATAGTCATAACTATTTGAATTGGTTCAATAAACATTTTTATTTTTTAAATCTTTTACTTATTAATTTTTGAAATATTAATAAATTAGTATTATTTTATTTCATATAAGCTTGTATGATAAAAAAAATTATTTTATGATAAAACAAAAGGTCAGGATGACTTAAAATAGATAATCATTCAAACGGCTATAATTATTTTAACTAATTTGGTAAACATATTTATTTTTTAAGTTTCTTACTTATTATTTTAGTAAGTATTAATAAATTAGCATTATTTTATTCCATCTAAGCTTTTATTAACTGAAACAATTGTTTTATGACTAATCAAAAGGTGATAACGATTTTAAATAGACATTTTTTTCAAATAGTAATAACTATTTGAACTTGTTTGTTAAACATATTTATTTTTTTAAATCCCTTTCTTATTAATTTTTGAATGTTAATAAATTAGTATTAATTTATTCTAAATAGGCTTGTATGAACTGAAATAATTATTTTATGACCAAACAAAATGTTAGAACAATTTCAAACAGATAATTATTCTAATAATCTTAACCATTTCAATTGATTCGACAAAAAAATTTATTTTTTAAATATCTTATTTATTAATTTTCAAAATATTATTAAATTTTCATTATTTTAATTAAAAAAAGCTTGTATGAATAAAACAATTGCTTTGCGACAAAAGAAAAAGGTCCTAACAATTTGAAACAGATAATTGTTCATATAGTTTTAACTATTTGAACTAGTTCGACATTTAGATTTATTTTTTAATTTTCCTGGTTATTAAGTTTTAGAATATTCTTAAATTAGAATTATTTTATTTTGAATAAAATAGTATGAACAGGACCAATTGTTTGATGACAAAATAAGAAGTTATAATGATTAGAAATAGATAGTTATTCAAATAGTCAAAACTATTTGAAATGGTTTAGTAAATAGATTTACTTTTTAAATCTCTTACTGATTAATTTTCTAAAATATTAATAATTAGTATTATTTTATTTCGAATAAACTTATATTAACGAAGACAATTGTTTTATGAGAAAACAAAAGATCATAACAATTTGAAATAAATAATTGTTCATGTAGTCTTAACTATTTGAACTAGTTTAGCAAATAGATTGATGTTTTAAATTTCTTAGTTATTAATTTTCAGAATATTATTAAATTAGTATTATTTTATTTTGAATAGGCTTATATGAACAAAAACAATTGTTTTATGATAGAAAAAAAGGTTATAACAATTTGAAATAGATATTGTTCAAATAGTCATAACTATTTGAATTGGTTTGGTAAATAGATTTTTTTTAAATCTATTATTAATTCTTGAAATATTATTAAATTAGTATTATTTTATTTTGAATAGGCTTCTATATTGAAAAGCAATTGTTTTAGGAGAAAACAAAAAGTAATAACAATTTGAAATAGATAGTTGTTTAAATGGCCATAATTATTTGAATTGATTTATTTTTTAAATCTCTTATTAACTTTTGAAATATTAATACAATAGTATTATTTTAGTTTGGATAAGCTTTTATGAACTAAAAGAATTGTTTATGGCAAAACAAAAGGTCATAATGATTTTAAATTGATAATTGTTCAAATCATCATAACTATTCAAATTTGTTCGATAAACAAATTTATTTTTTCAAATCTCTTGCTTATTAATTTTTTGAATGTTAATAAATTAGTATTATTTTATTCCAAGTAAGCTTGTATGAACTGAAACAATTATTCTATGACTAAACAAAAGGTTAAAATGATTTTAAATTAAAACTTATTCTAATTGTCTTAACCATTTGAACTAGTTCAACAAACACATTTATTTTTTTAAGTCTCTTACTAAGTTTTAGAATATTAATAAATTAGTATTATTTTTATTTGAATAAGCTTGTATGATCAGAAATAATTATTTTATAAGGAAACAAAGATCATAATGATTTAAGATTGATATTTATTCAAATAGTCATAACTTGCTTTTTAATTTTTGAAAATTAATAAAGTAGTATTATTTTATTTTGGATAAGTTTTTATGAATTGAAACAATTGTTTTACGATAAAACAAAAGGTCTAATGACTTTAAATAGATAATTATTCAAATAGTCAAATCTATTCAAACTTGTTTGATAAATAGATTTTTTTAAAATCTTTTGCTCATTATTTTTTGAATGTTAATAAATTAGTATTATTTCATTCTGAATAAGCTTGTATGAATTAAAATAATTGTTTTATAACTAAACAACAGGTCAAAATGATTTGAAGTAGATAATTGTTCTAATAGTCCTAACTATTTGAACCGGTTCGGTAAATACATTTATTTTTTAAATCTCTTATTAATTTTTGGAATATTATTAAATTAATATTATTTTAATTCGAATAAGCTTATATGAAAAGAAACAATTGTTTTATGATGAAATAAAGATTCATAATGATTTAAGATAGATGATTGTTCACATAGTCATAACTATTTAAACTATTTCTGTAAACAAATTTAGTTTTTAAATCTCTTATTAATTTTCAAAATTTTAATAGATCAGTATTATTTTATTTTGAATAATTTTGCATGAACAGAAACAATTGTTTTATTAAAAAACAAAAGGTCATAAAAGATTTGAAATAAATAATTATTCAAATGGACATGACTATTTGAATTTGTTTGGTAAATAGATTTACTTTTAAATCTCCTACCTGTTAATTTTTAGAATATTAATAAATTAGTATTATTTTTTTCGAATAAACTTATATGAATAGAAACAATTATTTTATGACAAAACAAAAGATCATAACTATTTGAAATAAATAATTGTTCAAAGAGGCATAATAACTATTTAAACTTGCTCGATAAACAGATTTATTTTTTAAAATCTTATTAATTTGTGAAATATTAATAAACTAGTATTATTTTATTTCGAATATGCTTGTGTGAACAGAAACAATTGGCTTATGACAAAACAAAAGCTCATAACTATTTGAAATAGATAATTGTTCAAATAGTCAAAACTATTTTAATGTGTTTAGAAAATAGATTTATTTTTAAAATTTTTACTTACTAATTTTTTGGAATATTAATAAATTTATATTTTTTTATTTGGAATAAGCTTATATGAACAGAAACAATTATTTTATAACAAAACAAAATATCATAATGATTTGAAATAAAAAATAGTTCAAATAGTCATAACTATTCAAACTTGTTCGGTAAATAGATTCATTTTTTAAATCTCTTGCAAATTAATTTTTGGAATATTAATAAATTAGTATTATTTTATTTTGAATAAGCCTATATTAACAGATATAATTGTTTTATGATGAAACAAAATGTCATAACGATTTGAAATAGATAATTATTCAAATAGTTATGACTATTTGAACTTGTAAGGTAAACATATTTATTTTTAAAATCTTTTACTAATTCAAATAGTTATGACTATTTGAACTTGTATGGTAAACATATTTATTAAATCTTTTACTCATTAATTGTTGAAATATTAATAAATAATATTATTTTAATCCAAATAAGCTTCAATGAACAAAAAAATTATTTTTTGACAAAACAAAAAGTCATAATGATTTGAAATAAATAATTGTTCAATAGTCATAACTATTTGAATTTATTCAGTAAATAGAGTTGTTTTTTAAATCTTTTACTTATTAATTATCTGAATATTAATAAATTTGCATTATTTTAATTAAAATAAGCTTTTATGAATAAAAAAATTATTTTATGACAAAACCAAAGGTTATAGCAGTTTAAAATAGGTAATCACTCAAATAGTCATAACTATTTGAACTTATTCAATAAACAAATTCAGTTTTTAAATCTTTTATTAATTTTTAGAATATTAATAAATTAGAATTATGTTATTTCGAATAAGCTTATAGGAATAGAAACAATTGTTGTGACAAAACAAAAGGTCATAATGATTTGAAATAGATAATTGTTCAAACAATGAAAACTATTTGCACTGGTCAGGCCAACATATTCATTTTTTAAATCTGTTACTTATTAATTTTTAGAATATTAATTAATTAGCATTACTTTATTCTGAATAAGACTGTATTAATAGAAAAAATTATTTTATGACAAAACAAATAGTCATAATGATTTGTAATAAATAATTGTTCAAATTGTTATAACTAATTGAATTGGTTTGGTAAATAGATTTATTTTTTAAATAATACTATTTTATTAACATTCAAAAAATTAATAAGCACGAAATTAAAAAAATAAATCTATTTACCAAACAAGTTTAAATAGTTATGACTATTTGAACAATTATCTATTTAAAACCATTATAACCTTTTATTTTATCATAAAACAATTGTTTCAGTTCATAATAGCTTATTTGATATAAAATAATATTACTTTATTAATATTTTAAAAATTGATAAGTTGGAGATTTAAAAAATAAATCAATTTATCGAATCAGTTCAAATAATTATGGCCATTTGAATAATTATCTATTTCAAATCATTATGAACTTTTATTTTGTCATAAAACAATTGTTTTTCATCATACAATTCTATTTGGAATAAAATAATAGTAGTTTATTAATATGTCAAAAGTTAATAAGTAGGAGATTTAAAAATAAATTTGTTTACTAAACCAATTCAAATGGTTATGACTATTTGAATAATTATATATTTCAAATTGTTATAACCTTGTGTTCTATCATAAAAAATTATTTATGTTTGTACAAGCTTATTCGAAATAAAATAACACTAATATAATAATATCTTAAAAATTAATAACTAAGGGATTTAAACAATAAATTTATTTGAACTAATTCAAATAGTTAAGGGTATATGAACAATTCTTTATTTAAAATCGTTATGACCTTTTGTTTTATTGTAAAAAAAATTTTTTAGTTCTTAGTAACTTATTCAAAATAAAATAAAAACAAATCTATTAATATTTCAAAAAAAATTAGTAAGAGATTTAAAAAATAATTCCATTTGCTGAACCAGCTCAAACACTTATGACTATTTGAACAATTATCGATTTCAAATCATTATGACCTTTTGTTTTGTCATAAAATAAAATTTTTTTTCAAATAAGTTTGTTCAAAATAAAATAATATTCATTTATTACTATTTTGAAAATTAATAAGTAAGAGAGTTAAAAAATAAATTTGTTTACTAAATTAACTCAATTAGCTTAACTATTTGAAGAATTATTTATTTCAAACTGTTATGACTAGTTGTTTTGTCATAAAACAAATTGTTTCTAGTCATACAGTCTTATTCAGAATAAAGTAATGCTAATTTATTAATATTCTAAAATTTAATAACTAATGAATTTAAAAAATGAATCTGTTAGCCTGCCCAATGCAAATATTTACGATTGTTTGAACAATTATATATTTCAAATTGTTATAACCTTTTGTGCTATCACAAATCAATTGTTTCTATTCATACAAGTTTATTTGAAATAACATAATTCTAGCTTATTAATATTCAAAAAATTAATAAGTAAGAGATTTAAAAAAATGAATCTGTTTACTGAACAAGTTAAAATTGTTATGACTATTTGAAGAGTTATTTATTTCAAATCGCTATATTCTTTTTATTTTGTTATAAAACAATTTTTTATATTCATGCAAGCTTATTTCAAATAAAATACACAAATTTATTAATATTCAAACAATTAAAAAATAAAAGATTTAAAAAATAAATTTGTTTATCGAAAAAGTTCAAATAGTTATGACTATTTGAACAATTATTTATTTTAAATCGTTATGACCTTTTATTTTTTCATAAAACAATTATTTTTGTTCACACAAGCTTATTCAGATTAAAATAATATTAATTTATTAATACTTTGACAAGTAATAA
Organism: Durio zibethinus; assembly: GCF_047325235.1. Lineage (NCBI taxonomy): Eukaryota > Viridiplantae > Streptophyta > Magnoliopsida > Malvales > Malvaceae > Durio > Durio zibethinus. The sequence goes on from NC_143169.1 coordinate 28,403,736, forward strand.
GTAAAAGATTTTAAAAATAAATATGTTTACTGAAAAAGTCCAAATAGTCATAACTATTTGAATAATTATCTATTTCAAGTCGTTATGACCTTTTGTTTGATTTTAAAACAATTGTATTAGTTCATATAGGCTTTTTTGAAATAAAATAATACTAATTTATTAATATTCCTAAAATTAATGAGTAAGAGATTTAAAAAATGAATCTGTTAACCGAACAAGTTTAAATAGTCATTACTATTTGAACAATTATCTATTTCAAATCGTTTTGACCTTTTATTTTGTCATAAAATAATTGTTCCTGTTCATAGAAGCTTATTTCGAATAAAATAATATAAATTTATTAATATTTCAAAAATTAATAAGTAGAAATTTTAAAAATAAATCTATTTTCTGAACACATTCAAATAGTGATAACTATTTGAACAATTATTTATTTCAAATAGTTATGACCTTTTGTTTCGTCATAAACCAAATGTTTCTGTTTATACAAGCTTATTTGAAAAAAATACTACTAATTTATTAGTGTTCCAAAAATTATTAAGTAAAAGATTTAAAAAATAAATCTATTTATGGAGCAAGCTCAAATAGTTATGACTGTTTGAATAATTATTTATTTCGAATAGTAATGATATTTTTTTATCATAAAATAATTGTTTCTATTCATACAAGTTTATTCAAAATAAAATAATACTAAATTATTAATATTCTAAAATTTAATGGTTGGAGATTTAAAAAATAAATTTATTTACCAAACAAATTCAAATAGTCATGTCTATTTGAATAATTATCTATTTCTTTGTCGTAAAACAATTGTTTCTGTTTATACAAAATTATTTAGAATAAAATAATATTGATTTACTAACATTTTAAAAATTAATTAGAGATTTAAAAACTAAATCTATTTACTGAATCAGTTCAAATAGTTATGACTACTTGAACAATTATCTAGCTCAAATCATTATGATCTTTATTTTGTCATAAAACAATTGTTTCTTTTCATACAAGCTTATTCAGATTAAGATAATACTAATTTAATAATAAAAATAAATGTGGTTTGCCAATCAGTTCAAATAGTTAAGATTATTGGAACAATTATCTATTTCAAATAATTTTGACTTTTTGTTTAGTCATAAAATAATTATTTCAAAAAATAATACTAATTTATTAATATTCAAAAAATTAATAAGCAAGAGATTTAAAAAAAATAATATGTTTACTTAACAAGTTCAAATAGATATGACTATTTGAACAATTATCTATTTTAAAATCATTATGACCTTTTGGTTTGTCATAAAACAATTATTTCAGTTCATAAAAATTTATCCGAAATAAAATAATACTATTTCATTAATATTTCAAAAATTATTAAGCAAGAGATTTAAAAACTAAAGCTATTTTCTGAACTAGTTCAAATATTTTTGTTTTGTCAAATTACTATGATCTTTGTTTTGTTATAAAAAAATTGTTTCTTATCATACAAGCTTATTCAGATTAAAATAATACTAATTTAATAATATTTCAAAAATTAATAAGTAAGAGATTTAAAAACTAAATGTGTTTGTCGAATCATTTCGAACAGTTAAGACTATTGAATAATTATCTATTTCGAATCATTTTAACCTTTTGCTTAGTCATAAAATAATTGTTTTAGTTCAAATAAGTTTATTCAGAATAAAATAATACTAATTTATTAACATTCAAAAAATTAATAAGAAAAAGATTTGAAAAAATAAATATGTTTACCGAACAAGCTCAAATAGTTATTATTATTTAAAAAATTATCAATTGAAAATTGTTATGAACTGTTTTTTGTCATAAAACAATTGTTTCAATTCATAAAAGCTTATCCAAAATAAAATAATATTACTTTATTAATATTTCAAAAATTAATAAGAGATTTAAAAAATAAATCAGTTTATCGAATCAATTCAAATAATTATGACCATTTGAATAATTATATATTTCAAGTCGTTATTACCTTTTGTTTTATCATAAAACAATTCTTTTTCAACAAACAAGTTGATTTGAAATAAAATAATACTAATTTATTAATATTTCAAGAATTAGTAAGATATTTAAAAAAAATCTATTTATCGAAATAATTTAAATAGTTATGACTATTTGAATAGTTATCTATTTCAAATTGTTATAACCTTTTGTTCTATCATAAAACAATTATTTCTATTCATACAAGTTTATTTAGAATAAAATAATACTAATTTAATAATATTCTAAAAATTCATAACTAAGAGATTTAAAAAATAAATTCGTTTGCTGAACCAATTCCAACAGTTAAGACTATTTGAATAGTTATCTATTTCAAATCGTTATAACCTTTTGTTCTATCATAAAATAATTATTTTAACTTATACAAGTTTATTCGAAATAAAATAAAACTAATTTGTTAATATTTCAAAATTTTATAAGTAAGAGATTTAAAAAATAATTCTATTTACCAAATCAGTTCAAATAATTATAACTATTTGAACAATTATTTATTTCAAATCATTGTTACTTTTGTTTTGTCATAAAATAATTGTTTTTGTTCATATAAGTTTGTTCAAAATAAAATAATACTAATTTATTAATATTTAGAAAATTAATCAGTAAGAGACGTAAAAAATAAATCGGTTTACCAAACCATTTTATATAGTTTTGACTATATGAATAATTATCTATTTCAAATCATTATAACTTTTTGTTTGGTCATCAAAAAATTGGTTCTGTTTATACTATTTTATTTGGAATAAAATAATACTAATTTAATAATATTTCAAAACTTAATAACCAAGAAAATTAAAAGATAAATCTAATTGCTAAACGAGTTCAAATGGTTGAGACTATATGAATGATTATCTATTTCAAATCATTATGACCATTTGTTTTGTCATAAAACAATTTTTTAGTTCGTATAAGCTTATTTGGATTAAAATAATACCAATTTAATAAGATTTTAAAAATTAATAAGTAAGAGATTTAAAAAAAAATTTGTTTATCCAACTAGTTTATACGATTAATACTATTAGAACAATTATCTATTTCAAATCGTTTTGACCTTTTATTTAGTCATAAAGCAATTGTTTCAATTCATGCAAGCTTATTCAGAATAAATTAATACTAATTTATAAACATTCGAAAAATTAAGAAGAAAGAGATTTAAGAAAATAAGTCTATTTATCGAACAAGCTCAAATAGTTATAACTATTTGAACAATTGTCTATTTAAAATCACTATACCTTTTGTTATTTCATAAAACAATTGTTTCGATAAATATGAGTTTATATGATATAAAATAATACAAATTTATTAATATTTCTAAAATTATAAGTAAGAGATTTAAAAAATAAATTTATTTATCAAATCAATTAAATAATTATGGCAATTTGAATAATTATCTATTCCAAATAGCAATAGCCATTTGTTTTGTTATCAAACAATTATTTTTTATCATACAAGCTTATTTGAAATAAAAAAATATTAATTTATTAATATTTCAAAAATTAATAAGTGAGAGATTTAAAAAATAAATGTGTTTATCGAACCAATTCAAATAGTTAAAACTATAAGAATAATTATCTATTTCAAATCGTTCTAACCTATTTTTAGTCATAAAATATTTGTTTCATATCATACAAGCTTATTCAGAATAAAATTATTCTAATATATTAACATTCAAAAAATTAATAAGCAAGAGATTTGAAAAATAAATCTGTTTACTGAATAAGCTCAAACAGTTATGATAATTTAAACAATTAATTATTTAAAATCATTATGACTTTTTGTTTTGTCATAAAACAATTACTTCAGTTCATAAAAGGTTATCCAAAATAAAATAATACTAATTTTTTAATATTTTAAAAATTAATAAGTAAGAGATTTTAAAAAATAAATGCACTTTTTGAACAAATTCAAATAGTTATGACTATTTGAACAATTGTATATTTAAAATCATTATGATATTTTGTTTTATCATAAAAAAATTGTTTCATTTCATTAAAGCTTATTTGAAACAAAATAATAATAATTTATTAATATTCCAAAAATGAATAAGTGATTTAAACAGTGAATTTGTTTACCAAATCAATTCAAATAATTATGGCTATTTCAACAATTATCTATTTCAAATCGTTATGAACATTGTTTTGTCATAAAACAATTGTTTTTCATCATACAAGCTTGTTTGGAATAAAATAGTACTAATTTATTAATATTTCAAAAATTAATAAGTAAGAGATTTAAAAAATAAATCTATTTATCAAAGTAGTTCCTATTTGAATAATTACCTATTTCAAATCATTATAACCTTTTCTTCTATTATAGATAAATGTTTCAGTTCATACAAGCTTATTCAAAATAAAATAATAATAATTTAATAATATTGAAAATTAATAACTAAGGGATTTAAAAATAAATCTATTTGCTGAAGCAGTTTAAATAATTAAGATTATATGAACAATTATCTATTTCAAATCATTATGAAATTTTATTTTATCATAAAACAATCGTTTTAGTTCATAAAAGCTTATTTGAAATAAAATAATAAAAATTTATTAATATTCCAAAAATTAATAAGTGATTTAAAAAGTAAATCTGTTTACTAAATCAGTTCAAATAATTATGGCCATTTCAACATTTATCTATTTCAAATCATTATTACCTTTTGTATGTCATATAACAAATGTTTTTGATCATTCAAACTTATTCAAAATACAATAATACTAATTTATTAATCTTTTAAAAATTAATAAGTAATTTAAAAAATAAATCTATTTATCAAACCAGTTCAAATAATTATAACTATTTGAACAATTGTATACTTGAAATTGTTATAACCTTTTGTTCTATGACAAAACAATTATTTCTATTCATACAAGCTTATTTGGAATAAAATAATACTAATATAATAATATTATGAAATTTAATAACTAAGAGAATTAAAAATAAATTTGTTTGATGAATCAGTTCAAATATTTAAGACTATATGAACAATTATCTATTTCAAAATGTTATGACCTTTTGCTTTGTCATAAAACAAAATTTCAATTCATACTAGCTGATTTGGAATAAAATAAAATGAATTTATTAATATTTCAAAAATTAATAAGTAAGATATTTTAAAAAATTATTTCTGTTTACATAACCAATTTAAATAATTATAACTATTTGAACAATTATCTATTTTGAATCATTATAACCTTTTGTTTTGTCATAAAACAAATGTTTTTGTTCATATAAGTTTGTTTGAAATAAAGTAATACTAATCTATTAATATTTCAAAAATTAATAAGAGATTTAAAAAATAAATCTATTATCAAACTAGTTCAAATAGTTATGACTATTTGGCAAATTATTTATTTCAAGTTCTTTTGACTTTTTGTCCTATTATAAAACATTTGTTTATATTTGTACATGCTTATTCAAATTAAAATAATACTAATTTATTAATATTTTGACAATTAATAAGTAAAAATTTTAAAAAATAAATTTATTTACCAAACTAGACCAAATAGTCATGATTATTTGAATAATTATCTATTTCAAATCGTTATGACCCTTTCTTTTGTCATAAAAGATTTATTTCAGTTCATATAAGTTTATTCGAAATAAAATAATACCAATTTATTAATATTCCAAAAATTAATAATTAGGAGATTTAAAAAAAGAATCTATTTACTGAATAAGTTTAAATAATTATGACTATTTGAACAATTATCTATTTGAAATCACTATAACATTTTGTTTTTACATAAAATAAATTTTTTTGTTCAAACTATTTTGAATAAAATAATACAAAATTATTAATACTAAGAAAATTAATAAGTAAAAGATTTAAACAAAAAATATGTTTATCGAACAAGTTCAAATAGTTATGACTATTCGAACAATTATTTATTTTGAATTGTTATGACTCTTTGTTTTGTCATAAAATAATTGTTTCTGTTCATACAAGGCTATTTGGATTAAAAGAATATTAATTATTAATATTTTGATAATTAATAAGTAAAATATTTTAAAAAATAAATATGTTTACCGAACAAGTTAAAATAGTCATGATTATTTGAATAATTAACTATTTCAAATCATTATGACCTTCTATTTTGTAATAAGATAACTATTTCAATTCAAATAAGCTTATTTGAAATAAAATAATACTAATTTATTAATATTCTAAAAATTAATGAATAAGAGACTTAAAAAATAAATCTGTTTACTAAACAAGCTCAAATAGTTATGACTATTTGAATAATTATCTATTTCAAAACATCATGACCTTTTTGTTTTACCATAAAACAATTGGTTATATTAAGTAAGCTTATTTCGAATAAAATAATATAAATTGATTAATATTACAAAAATTAATAAGTAAAAATTTAAAAAATAAATTTGTTTTCTAAACACATTCAAATAGTTATATCTATCTGAACAATTATCCATTTCAAATTGTTATGATCTTTTGTTTTTGTTCATGAAAGCCTATTTAGTATAAAATAATACTAATTTATTAAAATTCCAAAAATTAATAAATAAAAGATTTAAAAAAATAAAATCTATTTACTGAGTGAGTTTAAATAGTTGTGACTATTTGAAAAATTATTTATTTCAAATCGTTATGATCTTTTGTCTTCTCATAAAATAGTTATTTCTACTTATACAAGTTTATTCAAAATAAAATAATATTAATTTATTAATATTCTAAAAATTAATAAGTTAGAGATTTAAAAAATAAATCTATTCACTAAACAAGTTCAAATAGTCAAGTCTATTCAAACTATTAACTATTTCAAATCGTTATGACATTTTGTTTTGTCGTAAAATAATTGTTTTTATTCATACAAAATTATTCAAAATAAAATAATACTAATTTATTAATATTTTGAAAATAAATAAGATATTTAAAAACTAAATCTATCTATTGAATTAGTTCAAATAGTTATGACTATTTGAATAATTATCTATCTAAAATCACTATGATCTTTTCTTCTCATAAAGTAATTGTTTTTATTCATACAAGTTTATTTAGAGTAAAATATTGCTAAATTAATAATATTCTAAAAATTAATAAGTAAGAGATTTAAAACATAAATGTATTTGCTGAATCAGTTCAAATAGTTAAGACTAGTAGAACAATTATTTTTGTCATCAAACAATTGGTTCTATTCATCCTATTTTATTCAGAATAAAATAATACTAATTTAATAATATTTCAAAACTTAATAATCAAGAAAATTAAAAAATAAATCTAATTGTCAACCTAGTTCAAATAGTTAAGACTATATGAACGATTATCTATTTCAAATTGTTATAACATTTTCCTTTGTCGTAAAACTATTGTTTTATTCATACAAGTTTATTTGGATTTAAATAATACTAATTCAATAATATTTTAAAAATTAATATGTAAGAGATTTAAAAAATAAATTTGTTTATCGAATAAGTTCAAATCGTTAAGACTATTAGAATAATTATCTATTTCAAATCGTTTTGGCCTTTTGTTTAGTTATAAAACAATTGTTTTAGCTCATACAAGCTTATTCAAAATAAATTAATACTAATTTATTAACATTCAAAAAATTAATTACAAAAAGAGATTTAAAAAAATAAATCTATTTACTGAACAAATTCAAATAGTTATTGCTATTTCCGCAATTGTCTATTTAAAATCGTTATAACCATTTGATTTGTCAAAAAATAATTATTTTAGTTAGTACAAGCTTAGACAAAATAAAATAATACTAATTTATTAATATTTCTAAAATTAATAAGTAAAAAATTTAAAAAATAAATCTGTTTACTGAATTAATAAAAATAATTATTGCCATTTGAATGATTATCTATTTGAAATCGTTATGAGCTTTTGTTTTGTCATAAAATAATTGTTTTTGATCATACAAGCTTATTCAAAATAAAATAATAATAATAATTTATTAATATTTGAAAAATTAATAAGTAAGAGATTTAAAAAATAAATTTGTTTACCGAACTAGTTCAAATAAGTTTGAATATTTGAACAATTTTCAATCTCAAATTGTTAAGATTTTTGTTTTGTCATTAAAAAATTATTTTTTATCATAGAAGCTTATTCAATTAAAAATAATACTAATTTAATAATATTTCAAAAATTACTAAGTAGGAGATTTAAAAAATAAATGTGCTTGCGAAACTAGTTCAAATAATTTAAACCATTAGAATAACTATCTATTTCAGATCGTTATGATATTTTGTTTAGTCAAAAAATATTTATTTCATATCTTACAAGCTTATTTGGAATAAAATAATCCAAATATAGTAACATTTGGAAAATTAATAAGAAAGAGATTTGAAAAAATAAATCTATTTACCGAACAAGTTCAAATAGTTATGATTATTTGAATAATTATTTATTTAAAATCATTATGACATTTTGTTTTGACATAAAACAATTGTTTCAGTTCATAAAAGGATAACCAAAATAAAATAATAATAATTTCTTAATATTTTAAAAATTAATAAGTAAGAGTTTTAAAAAGTAAATTTGTTTACTGAACAAATTCAAATAGTTACAATTATTTAAACAATTATTTATTTAAAATCGTTATAACCTTTTGTTTTGTCATAAAATAATTGCTTTTGTTCATACAAGCTTATTTGAAATAAAAATAATACTAATTTATTAATATTCCAAAAATTAATAAGTGATTTAAAAAGTGAATCTGTTTACCAAATTAGTTCAAATAATTATCACCATTTTAATAATTATCTATTTCAAATCATTGTTGCTTTTTGTTTGATCATATAACAATTGTTTTATATCATACAAGCATATTTGGAATAAAATAATACTAATTTTATAATCTTTCAAAAATTAATAAGTAAGAGATTTAAAAAAAAATTGTTTACTGAACCAGTTCAAATAATTATGACTAGTTGAAGAATTGTATACTTCAAATCAATTATTTACAAAATAAACATTTTGTTCTATTATAAAATAATTATTTATGTTCATACATGTTTATTTGAAATAAAATAATACTAATCTAATAATATTTCAAAAATTAATAACTAAGAGATTTAAAATTTAAATTTGTTTGTCAAACTAGTTCAACTTGTTAAGATTATATAAACAATTATCTATTTCAAATTGTTACGACCTTTTGTCTTGTCAAAAAACAATTTTTTCAATTCAAACTAGCTTATTTGAAATAAAATAAAATGAATTTATAGATATTTCAAAAATTAATGAGTAAGAGATTTAAAAAATGATTCTATTTACCTAACTAGTTCTAATGATTATGACTATTTGAATAATTATCTATTTCAAATTGTTATAACCTTTTGTTTTGTCATAAAACAAATGTTTTTGTTCATATAAGTTTGTTCATAATAAAATAAACAAATTTATTAATATTTCAAAAATTAATAAGAGATTTAAAAAATAAATCTTTTCATCAATCTAGTTCAAATAATTGACTATTTGAGCAGTTAATTATTTCAAATCATTTTGACTTTTTGTTCTATTATAAAACAATAGTTTCTATTCATACAAGCTTATTCGGATTAAAATAATATTAATTTATTATTATTTAAAAAATTAATAAGTTAAAAATTTTAAAAATAAATATGTTTACTGAACTAGATCAAATAGTCATGACTATTTGAATAATTATCTATTTCAAATTGTTATGACTTTTTTTTGTCATAAAAAAATTATTTCAGTTCATATAAGCTTATTCAAAATAAAATAATACCAAGTTGTTAATATTCCAAAAATTAATAATTAAGAGATTCAAAAAATGAAATTATTTACAGAACAAGTTTAAATAATTATGACTATTTAAACAATTATCTATTTAAAAATGCTATAACCTTTTGTTTTGTCATAAAAAGAGTTCATCTGTTCAAACAAGCCTATTTTGGATAAAATAATACAAATTTATTGATATTAAGACAATTAATAATTAAAAGATTTAAAAAATAAATATGTTCACCACACAAGTTTAAATCGTTATGACTATTTAAGCAACAAATTATTATGACTTTTTGTTTTGTCATAAAACAATTATTTCTATTCATATAAGCTTATTAAGATTAAAATAATATTAATTTATTAATATTTTGACAATTAATAACTAAAAGATTTAAAAAATAAATATGTTTATTGAACAATTTCAAATAGTCATGACTATTTGAATAATTATCTATTTAAAATCATTGTGATCTTTTATTTTGTAATAAAACAACTGTTTTAGTTAACATAAGCTTATTTGAAGTAAAATAATACTAATTTATTAATATTCCTAAAATTAATGATTAAGAGAACTAGAAAAATGAATCTATTTACTGAAAAAGTTCAAAGAGTTTTGACTATCTGAACAATTATCTATTTTAAAATATTCTGACCTTTTCTTTTCTCAGAAAACAAATGGTTCTATTCATCCAAGCTTATTTTGAATAACATACTATAAATTAATTAATATTCCAAAAGTTAATAAGAAAAAATTTTAAAAATAAATTTGTTTACTGAACACATTCAAATAGTTATGACTATTTGAACAATTATCTATTTCCAATCATTATGACCATTTGTTTTGTCATAAACTAATTGTTTTTATTCATACAAGCTTATTTAGAATAAAATAATACTAATTTATTAAAATTCCAAAAGTTAATAAGAAAAAGATTTAAAACATAAATCTTTTTATCGAGCGAGTTTAAATAGTTATGACTATTTGAATAATTATTTATTTCAAATTGTTATGATCTTTTGTTTTGTCATAAAACAATTGTTTCTATTCATAAAAGTTTATTTAGAATAAAATAATATTAATTTATTAATATTCTAAAAATTAATAAGTTAGAGATTTAAAAAATAAATTTGTTTACTGAACAAGTTCAAATAGTAATTTCTATTTGAACTATAATCTATTTCTAACTGTCATGACATTTTGTTTTGTCATAAAATAATACCAATTATTCAGAATAATTGGTATTCATACAAAATTATTCAAAATAAAATAAAACCAATTTATTACTATTTCAAAAATTAATAAAGATTTAAAAATAAATGTGTTTGCTGAACTAGTTCAAATAGTTAAGCCTATGAGAACAATTATCTATTTCAAATCATTCTGACCTTTTGTTTAGTCATAAAATAATTGTTTTAGTTCATACATGCTTATTCAAAATAAAATGATACTAATTTATTAACATTTAAAAAATTAATAAGAAAGAAATTAAAAAAATAAATCTTTTTACCGAACAAGTTCAAATAGTTATGACTTTTTGAACAATTATCTATTTAAAATTGTTATGATCTTTTATTTTTATTGTAAAACAATTGTTTCAGTATATAAAAGCTTATCCAAAATAAAATAATATTACTTATTAATATTTCAAAATTTGATAGTGTATCAAATCAGTTCAAATAATTATGATCATTTGAATAATTATCTATTTTAAATTGTTATGAACTTTTTTTTGTCATAAAATAATTATTTTTCATCATACAAGCCTATTCGATATAAAATAATACTAATTTACTAATATTTTAAAAATTAATAAATAGAAGATGTGTTGGATTATAGGGTCTAGCGGTCTCCCTTAAAGACTCGGTATGTTGATTCATCTGGGTGAGGTATCCCATGGTAGATTAGATTTCGATGTATGGCAACCCAACCTGTCGAGGCCCAATGGGTGAGGTGTCCCATGAAGGCTTTGTGAAGCCCCATATGTCCACCTGTCACTTAGTACGAAGCTCTGTGCTACCAAAAGAGAATAAGGAAATAGAGTTGTGCCTTCACTATTAGCTATAGCTTTTAGTATAGTGGTAAGCGCTTGATCCTGAAAACTAGTATCAAAGTGAGGTTGCAAGTTCGAGTCCCCCAAGTGCCATTGGGGGGAGATTGTTGGATTATGGGTCCAGCTGTCTCTCTTAAGGACTCGGTATGTCGATTCATCTAGGTGAGGTATCCCATGATGGATCAGATTCTGATGTATGGCAATTTAACCTGCCAAGGCCTAATGGGTGAAGTATCCATGAAGGTTTTACGAAGCCCCTTATGTCCACCTGTAGCTTAGTACAGGACTCTATGCTACTAAAAGAGAATAAAGAAATAGAGTTGCGCCTTCACTATCAACTACAGCTTTTGGTGTAATGGTAAGCGCTTGATCTTGAAAACAAATTTTAACACAAAATCATAAATATGTTACACAAATTCATCATGTTTGAAAATTACTTGAATAATCTTTGTTATGACATGATGATAATTGAACCTTATTGCTCATTAGTATTCATGCTTTATTAACTCCGTATGAGCTATTTTTAAGATCAAGCGCTTACCACTATACCAAAAGCTATAGCTAATAGTGAAGGCACAACTCTATTTCCTTATTCTCGTTTAGTAGCATAGAGCCCTGTACTAAGCGTCAGGTGGACATAAAGGGCTTCGTAAAGCCTTCATGAGATACCTCACCCGTTGGGCCTCAACAGGTTAGGTTGCCATACATTGGAATCCGATCCACCATGGGACACCTCACCTAAATGAATTAACATATTGAGTCCCTAAGGGAGACCGTTGGACCCCATAATCCAAAAATCTCCCCCCAAGTGGCACTTGAGGGACTTAAACCTACAACCTCGCTCTGATACCAATTTTCAAGATCAAGCGCTTAGCACTACACTAAAAGCTATAGCTAATAGTGAAGGCGCAACTTTATTTCCTTATTCTCTTTTAGTAGCACAGAGCCCCGTACTATGTGACAGGTGGACATAAGGGGCTTCACAAAGCGTTCATGAGATACCTCACCCATTGGGCCTCAACAGTTAGGTTGCCCTACATCGAAATTTGATCCACCATGGGATACCTTACCCAGATGAATCAACATACTGAGTCCCTAAGGGAGACCACTGGACCCCACAATCCAACAAGATGTAAAAAATAAATCTATTTATTGAACTAGTTCAAATAGTTATGACTATTTGAACAATTATATATTTCAAATTGTTATAACTTTTTGTTATGTCATAAAACAATTATTTTTGTTCATAAATGTTTATTCGAAATAAAATAATACTAATGTAATAATATTTTGAAAATTAATAACTAAGATATTTAAAAAATAAATGTATTTATCAAACACATTCAAATAATTAAGACTATATGAATAATTTTTATTTTAAATCATTAGGACCTTTTGTTTTGTCGTAAAAATAATTTTATCAGTTCTTAGTAACTTATTTAGAATAAAATAAAATAAATCTATTAATATTTCAAAAATTAGTAAGTAAGAGATTTAAAAATAATTTTGTTTGTCGAACTAGTTCAAATAATCATGACTATTTGAACAATTATCTATTTCAAATCATTATTACCTTTTGTTTTGTCATAAAACAAATGCTTTTATTCATATAAGCTTATTTGGAATAAAATAATATTAATTTATTAATATTTTGAAAATTAAGAAGCAAGAGATTTAAAAAATAAATTTGTTTACTAAGCCAGTTTAATTAGTTATAACTATTTGAACCATTATTTACTTCAAATCGTAATGACCATTTGTTTTGTCATAAGAGAATTGTTTCTATCCATACAGTCTTATTCAAAATAAAGTAGTGCTAATTTATTAACATTATAAAAATTAATAAGTAACGGATCTAAAAAATAAATTTGTTAGCCTGACCAGTGCAAATAGTTATGACTATTTGAATAATTATCTATTTCAAATCATTATGACCTTTTTATTTTATTGCAAAAAAATTGTTTATATTTGTACAAGCTTATCTAAAATAAGATAATTCTAATTTATTAATATTCCAAAAATTAATAAAAGATTTAAAAAATGAATTTGTTTACCGAACAAATTCAACTAGTTATGACTATTTGAATAGTTATCTATATCAAATTGCTATAACTTTTTGTTTTGTCATAAAACAATTTTTTTTCATTCATACAAGCTTTATTTTAAATAAAATAATACAAATTTGTTAATATTCCAAAAATGAATAAGTAAAAATTTAAAAATATAAGTTTTATGAACACATTCAAATAGTTATGACTATTTATCAATTATCTATTTTAAATATTTATGACCTTTTGTTTTGTCATAAACCAATTGTTTTTGTTTATGCAAGCATATTTGAAATAAAATAATACTAGTTTATTAATATTCCAAAAATTGATAAGTAAAAGATTTAAAAATAAATTTGTTTACCGAGCAATTTCAAATAGTTATGACTATTTGAACAATTGTTTATTTAAAATAGTTATGACCTTTTGTTTTGTCATAAATAATTGTTTCTATTCATACAAGTTTATTGGGAATAAAAAAAAAACTAATTTATTAATATTCTAAAAATTAATAGATAGGAGCTTTAAAAAATAAATCTGTTTACCGAACAAGTTCAAATAGTTATGTCCATTTGAACAATTATCTATTTGAAATTGTTATAACCTTTTGTTTTGTCATAAAACAATTGTTTCTGTTTGTGCAAAATTATTTAGAATAAAATAATACTGATCTATTAATATTTTGAAAATTAATAAGAGATTTAAAAGCTAAATTTATTTATGGAAACATTTCAAACAGTTGTGACTATTTAAATAATTGTCTATCTCAAATCATTATGATCTTTATTTTGTCATAAAAAATTGTTTCTTTTCATACAAGCTTATTCAGATTAAAATAATATTAATTTAATAATATTCCAAAAAATTAATAAGTAAGAGATTTAAAAAATAAATGTGTTTGCTGAATCAATTCAAATAGTTAAGACTATTAGAACAATTATTTATTTCAAATTGTTTTAACCTTTTGTTAAGTCATAAAATAATTATTTCAGTATACAAGTTTATTCAAAAGACAATAATAGTAATTTATTAACATTTGAAAAATTAATGAGCAAGAGATTAAAAAAATTGTTTATTGAACAAGTTCAAATAGATTTGACTATTTAAACAATTATCTATGTAAAGTCGTTATGCCCTCTTTTATTTTGTCATAAAACATTTGTTTCAATTCATAAAAACTTATCCAAAATAAAAAAAATACTACTTTACTAATATTTCAAAAACTAATAAGTAAGAGATTTAAAAACTAAAGCTATTTTTTGAACCAATTCACATAGTAATGACTATTTGAACAAATATCAATCTCAAATAGTTATGATCCTAATTTTCTCATAAAAAAATTGTTTATAATCATACAAGCTTTTTTAAATAAAAATAATATTAATTTAATAATATTCCAAAAATTAATAAAATATTTAAAATATATAAGTTTGTCGAACTAGTTTAAATAGTTAAGACTGCTAAAATAATTATCTATTTCAAATCATTTTGACCTTTTGTTTAGTCATATAATAATTATTTCAATTTATACAAGCTTAATTGGAATAAAATAATATTAATTTATTAACATTCAAAAAATTAATAAGCAAGAGATTTGAAAAATTAAATCTATTTACTAAATAAGTTCACATAATTAGGACTATTTGAACAATTGTCTATTTAAAATTCTTATGACCTTTTGTTTTGTCATAAAATCATTGTTTTAGTTCATAAAAGCTTATCCAAAATAAAATAATACTACATTATTAATATTTCAAAAGTTAATAAGTAAGAATTTAAAAAATAAATCAATTTACCAAAATAGTTCAAATAATTATGGCCATTTGAACAGCTACCTATCTCAAATCATTATTATTTTTTGTTTTGTCTTAAAACAATTTTTTTTCAACATACAAGCTTATTTGAAATAAAAATAATACTAATTTATTAATATTTCAAGAATTAATAAAAGATTTAAAAAATAAGTTTGTTTACCAAACCAGTTCAAATAGTTATGACTATTTGAACAATTATTTATTTCAAATTGTTATAACCTTTTATTCTATCATAAAATAATTATTTCTATTTATACAAGCTAATTTAGAATAAAGTAATACTAAATTAGTAATAATCCAAAAACTAATAACTAAGAGATTTAAAAATAAATCTGTTAGCCAAATCAATTGAAACAGTTATGACTATATGAATAATTATTTATTTCAAATTTTTATGACCTTTTGCTTTATCATAAAACAATTATTTCAGCTCATATAAGCTTATCCCAAAAAAATAATATTACTTTATTAATATTTCAAAGTTAATAAGTGATTTAAAAAATAAATCAGTTTACTGAAACAGTTCAAATAAGTATGGCCATTTGAGCAACTACCTATTTCAAATTTTTATTACTTTCTATTTTGTCTTAAAACAATTGTTTTCCAACATACAAGCTTATTCAAAATAAAATAAAACTAATTTATTAATATTTCAAGAATTAATAAGATATTTAAAAAGTAAATATGTTTACCAAACTAGTTAAAATAGTTATGACTATTTGAATAATTATCTATTTCAAATTGTTATAACCTTTTGTTCTATTGTAAAACAATTATTTCTATTCATATAGGCTTCTTCAAAATAAAATAATACTAATTTAGTAGTATCTAAAAGTTAATAACTAAGAAATTTTAAAAAATAAATCTATTTGTTGAACTAGTTCAAACAGTTAAGACTATATGAATAATCATTTATTTCAAATTGTTATGACCTTTTGTTTTATCATAAAACAATTATTTTAGCTTATACACACTTATTTGGAATAGAATAAAACTAATTTATTAATATTTCAAAAATTTATAAAGGATTTAGAAAATAATTCTATTTATCAAACCGGTTCAAATAATTATAACTATTTGAACAATTATCAATGTCAAATTATTATTACTAATTTATTAATATTTAGAAAATTAATCAATAAGAGATTTAAAAAGTAAATCTATTTACCAAACCATTTCAAATAGTTTTGACTATTTGTATAATTATCTATTCCAAATCATTATAACCTTTTATTTTGTCATCAAACAATTGGTTCTATTGATACTAATTTATTCGAAATAAAATAATACTAATTTAATAATATTTTGAAACTTAATAACCAAGAAAATTAAAAAATAAATCTAATAGCCAAACAAGTTCAAATAGTTAAGACTATATAAACTATTATTTATTTTAAATCGTTATGACCTTTTATTTTCTCGTAAAATAATTGTTTTGTTCGTACAAGCTTATTCGAACTAAAATAATACTAATTTAATAATAGTTCAAAAATAAATAAGGCAAAATTTTAAAAATTAAATTTGTTTACCAAATTAGTTCAAATGGTTAAGACTATTAGAACAATTATCTATTTCAAATCATTCTAACCTTTTGTTTAGTCATAAAACAATTGTTTTGGTTCATACAAGCCTATTTAGAATCAATTAATTCTAATTTATTAACATTCAAAAAATTAATAAAAAAGAGATTTAAAAAATAAATCTATTTATCGAACAAGTTCAAATAGTTATTACAATTTGAACAATTGTCTATTTAGAAGCTTTAAAACCTTTTGACTTGTTATAAAATAATTGTTTCAATTAATACAAGCTTATTTTGAATAAAATAATATAAAATTATTAATATTTTGACAATTAATAAGTAGAAGATTTAAAAAATAAATATGTTTGCCGAATAAGTTCAAATAGTCATGACTATTTGACTAATTATCTATTTTAAATCATTATGACCTTTTTCTTTTCTAATAAAATAATTGTTTCAGTTCATGTGAGCTTATTTGGAGTAAAATAATACTAATTTATTAATAATTCAAAAATTAGTGAGTAAGAAAACTAAAAAAGGAATCTATTTACCAAATAAGTTTAAATAGTTACGACTATCCAAACAATTATCTATTTCAAAACATTATGACCTTTTGTTTTATCTTAAAACAATTAGTTCTATTCATGTAAGCTTATTTCGAATAAAAATAATATAAATTTATTAATATTTCAAAAATTAATAAGTTAAAATTTAAAAAATAAATCTATTTTCTTAATTTGTTCAAAATTTTATGACTATTTAAACAATTATCTATTTCAAATCGTTATGACCTTTTATTTGTCATAAACCAATTGTTTCTATTCATACAAGCTTATTCATAATAAAATAATACTAATTTATTAAAATTCCAAAAGTTAATAAGTAAAAGATTTAAAAAAATAAATCTATTTACCGAGTGAGTTTAAATAGTTATAACTATTTGAACAGTTATTTATTTCAAATCATTATAAACTTTTGTTTTTGTCATAAAACAATTGTTTCTATTCATACAAGTTTATTTGGAATAAAATACTACTAATTTATTAATATAATAAAATTAATGAGTTGGAGACTTAAGAAAATAATCTATTTACCAAACAAGCTCAAATAGTCATGTCCATTTGAATTATTATCTATTTCAAATCATTATGGCATTTTGTTTTGTCGTAAAAAAATTATTTTTATTCATACAAAATTATTCAAAATAAAATAATACTAATTTATTAATATTTCAAAAATTAATAAGAGATTTAAAAACTAAATCTATTGACCAAACTAGTTCAAATTGTTATGACTATTTGAACAATTATCTATCTCAAATCATTATGATCTTTGTTTTGTCATAAAATAATTGTTTCTATTCATACAAGCTTATTCAAAGAAAAATATTGCTAAACTAATAATATTCTAAAATTAATAAGTAATAGATTTAAAAAGTAAATGTGTTTGTCGAACCAGTTCAAATAGTTAAGAATATTAGAACAATTGTCTATTTCAAATCGTTTTGACTTTTTGTTTAGTTATAAAATAATTGATTCAATTCATAAATGCTTATTTGAAATAAAATAATATTATTTTATTAACATTCAAAAAACTAATAAGCAAGAAATTTGAAAAAATAAATATGCTTACCGAACAAATTCAAATAGTTATGACTATTTGAACAATTATCTATTTAAAATTATTATGACCTTTTGTTTTATAATAAAACAAATGTTTTAGTTCATAAAAGCTTATTAAAAATAAAATAATATTACTTTATTAATATTTTAAAAATTGAGAAGTTGAAGATTTAAAAAATAAATCAATTTAATTGAATCAGTTCAAATAATTGTGGCCATTTGAACAATTATCTATTTCAAAATTGTTATGAACTTTTGTTTTGTCATAAAACAATTATTTTTCATCATATAAGCCTATCAAAATAAAATGATACTAATTTATTAATATTTCAAAAATTAATGAGTAAGAGATTTAAAAAATAAATCTGTTTAGCAAATTAGTTCAAATAGTTATGACTATTTGAACAATTATATATTTCAAATCGTTATAACCTTTTGTTTTGTCATAAAACATTTATTTATGTTCATAAAAGCTTATTTGAAATAAAATAATACTAATCTAATAATATTATGAAAATTAATAACTAAGAGATTTAAAAAATAAATTTGTTTGCCAAACATGTTCAAATAGTGAAGGCTATATAAATAATTATCTATATCAAATCGTTATGACCTTATGTTTTGTCATAAAACAAATGCTTTTGTTTATATAAGTTTGTTTAGAACAAAATAACCTTAATTTATTAATATTTTGAAAATTATTAAGTGTTAGCTTTTTAGGTGAGATGGTGATCTAAGAGGGGGGTTGAATTGGATTTCTCCAAATTCTTCCCAAGAAATGATTTCAATATAGTTGAATGGAAATTAAAACAATAAGCATTTTTTATGAAAATATAATATAGGCAATAACAATTAATGAACCTAAAATCAAATATAAACAACAATAAATTGTAAGGAGATTGGGATAGAGAAATCAAACACAATGATTTATACAAGTTCAATCCTTCTCCACAAGGCACCTACATCATCTCTTCTTGGTTGTCCACACCAAGGCTTTAATCCACTATTCTTGAATTGAAAATA